>NC_046661.1:4826903-4831241 GCF_010883055.1 Belonocnema kinseyi | reverse complement strand
TGAAAGAGGGAGCTCTTCTTAATATTTTGACACCAAAATCATGTCGATACACATTACCGACTGCGAGTAAAGCCACCCACGCTTTAACTTGACAGACTGTAGGTATTTAGCTGTGTCACATGCCCTTAAAGTAGAAAAGTCCTAACGCCAGCTACAGGTTTAACCCAGAGAGCAGCTATAGATTTATTAACTTATGAATACTAGGCAATTCAACTTATTGTCAGTGGCCGCAGTGCCGCCAGCCGGTGTTTAACTTGAATATGTCATTTTTCACTGATAAGTGAACAAGCATATCAAATTTCAAATAAATTGACTTGTAATTTTCTGTTCAAAATCGAAGAAATAAAAATAGGAAAAATTTTATATGTTAAACTTCATAAGACATAAGAATGGCCGGAGCGAGTTCTAAAAATATATATGTTTTTAAAAATAATACACAGGCATACATTTATTTGCCTACGAGAACGATTTGGCCAACAAGCCCGTCAAAATTTCTCAAATGTGATTTTTTGGTCCACCACATATATACCACAAACACACACACAAACACACACACACACTCATATATATAATTAAAAATTTGTCATAAGGACAACCGCAGGCTTCCGCCGGGAGCGGGAGCTAATCTGAAAAATTGCACCCGCTTCCAGCGAAATCGCGGTAAAATTTCAGCCAAAACCACGTCTCACAACCGTGAGATAGGTGATTACAGTCTGTAAAGGAATCAATACGATGATCCAGCAAAAGCCTCGTGCACCCTAAGAACACAGAGCGACCCAAGGACAACCGCCTTCTGCATTTTTCCCGCAAGTGTTCTAGCCTTTTAGGCCATTAGCAAGTGAAAGCTTGGCACCTCCAAGAGCGCCGATGATAAGGACGATCAGTTTAACAGAATATTCCGGGTACAATCGTTGCAACTCCCTTATAAGGTCTCGATACCCCTCTTTCTTTTCATTCTCCTTGGCTATGATGTTTTTGTCAGCTGGTGCCGAAAATTCGATAACGAACATGGTTCGCTTCTCGAAGTCTAGAAGAATCATGTCAGGCCTCGAGTGAGCAACAGAAAAAATTGTCGAGAATATAAAGTTCCAGTATATGCGGCACTTCCCATTCTCGACAATTGACTCAATTTCCCTAGGAGCATTTAGAGGAGCGATATTAAGGTTAATGCCGTAAGAGTGACAGAGATGGTAATAAAGCACACTTAGTGCCGCATTGTGCCTTTGAATGTAGGTCGTTCCCGCGTGAGTTGGACAACTAGATAGTATGTGAGCTAAATGCTCGGGGTGTGCATGGCACGCCCTGCAGCTATCATCGGGAATGTCTTGGCTTAAAATGTGGCGATGGTATGATAAAGTGGAAATAACACCGTCTTGGCATGCAAAATTAAAACCCTCCGAACCAGACTTCAATCCAGGCGATTTAAGGAAAGCAAACGTTAGCTCACAAGACATTGACTAATCCTTCACATTTCTTTGGGAGATACCGTGCATCTTCTTGTCGAGGAGCTGTTAACAAAAGTTTTTCTCCTGTGCTTTCTTAATCCGAGCTATCAGGAGTGAGTACTCGAGATAGATAAGATTTGATGCATTTTGCTCAACCCTAATACTGAAGTCAAGTCCGAGTATTTCAGCAGCTTCCTCCGCTGCTTTGTACCGAAACGCTCCTTTGCCCACTTCTTCGTGATTCCTGACCATTTTAAGAAGAGGGTCTCTTCCATTTGCAACTCTATGTGCTGTACACAGAATAATCCTGTTGTGAAGACATTTAAGACTCAATATTCCGCGACCCCCTTGACGGCGTGAGATGTACTGTCGCGGAACGGAAGACTTAAGATGCATGCTTTTGTTCATGGGCATAACCTTTCTTGTCCCGATATCAAGAGATCTGAGCTCATTCTTCGTCCATGGAACTACTCCAAATGAATAGAGTAGTACCAGGGCGGCAAGCATGTTCGTTGCGGATACTTTGTTCCTCGCTGACAGCTCGGAAGACCAAATCTGTCAGATGAGACGTTTGTATCTGCTTCGGAGAGTATCCTTTATAGATGTCACATCCTGAATGCGGCTCTGTGGCACGCCCAGGTATGTATAAGTCTCTCCAGCGCAAAGGTGTCGTATGGCTCTTCTATCAACGAGCTCAGGATCTTCAGGGATGCCATGAAGTTTTCCTCGCTTGAAATAAACCTTGGCGCATTTGTCTAACTCAAATTCCATTCCAATTTCCTTAGTATATCGTTCGACAATCCCCAGACCTAGATGCAGTTGCTCTCTGTTTTTAGCATCTTTGCAGACACATCTATCGATGAGCAGGTTTTCCCGACATCCGGCTACGCCTTTCTTTGAGCCTCGTTGTTCATACATTTCTTGCCACACAGGTTCAATTGCCCGAACAATCCTATCATTTAGGATAGCAGTGAATATCTTATAAAGCGTGTTCAGACAATTTATTGGCCTGTAGTTCTTCGGGTCAGCTAAGTTGCCAATTTTCGGCAGAAGTATTGTGCGCCCTTCCACCAACCACTCTGGAATCGGCTCTTCCGACTTCAAATATAAGGTGAAAGTACGGGCTAAATGCTGATGGGTTGAAGAAAACTTCTTCCACCAGAAGGTTTTGATACAATCTGGTCCCGGTGCGGAATAGTTCTTCATCCCTCTTAATACTTTTTTCACCTCCTCGTTAGTGATGGGTGGGCATTCTTTATCAGGTGTAATGAGAGCAACACATAACTCCTTGAAGCTATTTATATTTTCAGAGTCTTCGTACAGTCTATGCTGAACTTTGTAGACTTCTCTCCAAAATACTTCGACCTCCTCTGGTTCGGGTGGGTGTTCGACAGTAACTGGTGGGTCTTGGAAGAGTCGAGATGGGTCAGAGAGGAATAGTTGATTTTCTCTGCCCCACCTCTCCCTCCGCTCTAGACTTCTCTTAGCGTCAGATAGTATACGTATTCTCTCCAGAATATGCTGCCTGATGGTCAGCAGCTTTGACTTGTTAAGTGTGTGATAACGGGTCCGGAGTTCGCGCGCGAACTTTCGGCGGTAAAATTCCTGCCAGATGTGATGCAGTCAATCACACATTGAATGCGGGACGCGTACTGTCTTGCCCAGCCTATTTTTATGACAAGTTGATGCATTCGTCTTTTGGTCTTATGATCAGCCGTTGGTTTTGTTTTACGGTTCTCATTGGGCAAATCTCTCGCTGCATTATACACACAATAATTGATAGCCCAGAGGTCGGATTCACCGGAAAAATGTCCACGAAGCTCGTCATCCATTTCAGCCAGATCTTTAGGCTTGAGAGAAACCTTGGTGTTGATGTTTCTCCTCTTTTGCCTTACATTATTGCCACTATTTCTAGCACTGCGCCATTCCGACGGGTACTTGTGCGGCAAACCTGCTAATCGTAAGTACAAGGTCACTCATGTATTTTACATGGACGATCTTAAGATCTATGCTAAAAACAGAGAGCAACTGCATCTAGCTCTGGGGATTGTCGAACGATATAATGAGGAAATTGGAATGGTATTTGGGTTAGACAAATGCACCAAGGTTTATTTGAAGCGAGGAAAACTTAATGGCATCCCTGAAGATCCTGAGCTCGTTGATAGAAGCGCCATACGACATCTTTGCGTTGGAGAGACTTATACATACCTGGGCGTGACATAGAGCCGCATTCAGGATGTGACATCTATAAAGGATACTGTCCGAAGCAGATACAAACGTCTCATCCGACAGATTTGGTCTTCCGAACTGTCGGCGAGGAACAAAGTATCTGCAACGAACATGCTTGCCGTCCCGGTACTACTCTATTCATTTGGAGTAGTTCCATGGACGAAGAACGAGCTCAGATCTCTTGATATCGTGACAAGAAAGGTTATGCACATGAACAAAAGCATGCATCTTAAGTCTTCCATTCCGCGACTGTACATCTCACGCCGTCAAGAGGGTCGCGGAATATTGAGTCTTAAATGTCTTCACAACAGGATTATTCTGGGTACAGCACATAGAGTTGCAAATGGAAGAGACCCTCTTCTTAAAATTCTTAAAATGTCTTGTGAGCTAACGTTTGCTTTCCTTAAATCGCCCGGATTGAAGTCTGGTACAGAGGGTTTTATTTTTGCATGCCAAGACGGTGTCATTTCCACCTTAACATACCGTCGCCACATTTTGAGCCAAGATATTCCCGATAATAGCTGCAGGGCGTGCCATGCACACCCCGAGCATTTAGCTCAATTACTATCTAGTTGTCCAACACACGTGGGAACGACCTACATTCAAAGGCACAATGCGGCACTAAGAGTGCTTTATTACCATCTCTGTCACTCCTACGGCATTC
>NC_046661.1:4820293-4826803 GCF_010883055.1 Belonocnema kinseyi | reverse complement strand
GACCTTATAAGGGAGTTGCAACGATTGTACCCGGAATATTCTGTTAAACTGATCGTCCTTATCATCGGCGCTCTTGGAGGTGCCAAGCTTTCATTTGCTAATGGCCTAAAAGGCTAGAACACTTGCGGGAAAAATGCAGAAGGCGGTTGTCCTTGGGTCGCTCTGTGTTCTTAGGGTGCACGAAGCTTTTGCTGGATCGTCGTATTGATTCCTTTAAAGACTGTAACCACATTAGTGGGACAGGTCTGTATCTTCTTAAATGAGCTATTTTTCACAAAGGCCAACGTCATTCTCGTAGTGACTTTTAACAAGGAACCCGATGTTGACCTTAGTTTTGACCTTGAGGATGACCTTCTTGGTTGTTTTAAGATTAACTTTTTTAAAAACTTGAAACGCCCTTTTTTGACACCGGCAATAAAAATAAAATAAAATTTTAAATTCAAATATGCACTTAGGTCATATGTTCCGGATAACTTTAAATGTCACCCTAAGGTCATTTTAACTCCAATAATGTTTTGATGACCATAATAACAGCATTATTGAAAAATATTATATAACGGTCAAACTCATATAAGTATCACGCGTTGTTGAGTCTACACTTTGACCATGACCCTGAACTGACGGCCGTTTAAAGGTTTTGACCCTGGGGTTAACCTGGATGACCTTCATGGTTATTTCAAGGTTATTTTTTTATAATAAAAAGCTATATTTTGTTACCGACAATCGAAATAATGGGAAATTCTACAATCAAATATGTATTTACATCGTTGCTCCTGGGTAATGCTAAGAGTAAATCAAACTTTTGTAAAAAAATAGATTTTTATCTTTATCAAATAGTGTAAAGCAAATGTAAAAGTCTTTGATCTACTGACTTGTGTACTTGAAATTACAAGTTTCCATTAAAAAGTGATTGATCTTAAAATGACCTCGAAGGTAATTGTCAGGGGCGTGTTGAACGTCAATACTGCATGTGCTTCGTTGAACTTAGTAACTTTGATCGTTACGAAAAAATGTTGAAAGCTTCTCTTCACAAAGGTAAGTAGACTTCGTATAAGCTTAAATGATCTTAAAGTGACCTTCATTGTTCAATTCGACTTATGACCCAAATACATATTAGATTGTACGATTTCCCTTTATTTCGATTGCCGATGGCAAAATGAAGCTTTTCATTATAAAAAAAGTCGACCTTGAAATAACCATGAAGTTTGTTAAGGTTATTCCCAAGGTTAAAACAAAAGCCACATTCATCACATACAGATTCAGCCTTAGCGCCCTCAAAACCACAGTGGGCAATGTTTTTCGTCAACGCTAAAAATTGACCTCACTTACCCGACCTGAGCGGTCGTGGTTTAAGTGCATATTTAAATGTAAAATTTTTCTTTCCTTCGATTGCCGGTTTCAAAAAGGGTGTTTCCATTTTTTTTTAAAGTTGACCATGAAACAACCATGGAGGTCATCTTTAAGGTAAAAACTAAGCACATTATTAGATTTATTGTTAAAAGTTAATACGGTAATGACCTTGACCTTTGTAAAAAAAGCTCACTTAAAAAGATACAGGTCTGTTCCGCTATGCATAGGAGCATATGTAAGCTCCAGATTCTAGAGCTTTATGACAAAGCTACCGAACGCGTACCAAGGGTTTCTGCTGAATAAGGTTACAATAATTAATAAGGATTCAAACATGATTCACTCGCAGATTAGATTGCATTCATTTTGGATTCACTGAGAATCATTAGGATTCATTTCACTCAGCATTCTTACGGATTCCCACCTGATTCTGGCATGATTCCGGACGGAATAACTCGCGAATCCTGCTTGTCAATCCTGAGTGAGATGTCCCTTGCACGTGACGTACATTGCAGAATTCAGTACCGCAGATTCGTTTTGAAGAAGATGCTTTAAAGCGACTAATTTCAAATGCAATATTTTTGCTTTTATCAATATTGCAACATTTTTAAAATATAAAGGGTTAATATATTATGAGGTTATACTTTACAATAATAAATAAAGGAAATGTATAAGCGCCATATCTTTAAATAGGTGCGTTGCAAGATCTTGATTTCAAATCACTTTGACAATTTATTTGTAAAGTGTAAGCCAATATTTTTAAAAATGTTGAAATCATTGCCCTTCAATATTTATAAAAGTTCAATACAGTAATATAGTGTAGAGAATTAATTTGCATTAGGATTGTGTATTGCAATAAACTTGTTAAAGTTGAATACTTAGATGAGTTTCCTCTCACAAAAACGGGTAATGCAAATAATATGTTTCACGTTAATTGTGTTATTTGCGCTTAGATTAGAACGTTTTAAGTTTATTTAGAGATCTATTTCACAAGAAGTAGATTTTATGTCTTTAATTAATGCTAATTAGTTGGATAAAATTATTATTAAAATTAATTAGCGTGTTTTATATTGTAACAAACTTTTACCCAAAATGTTATGCACAACATTTATTGTAATGATTACATTAAAAAATAATATTCCAAAAAACTCCTTTTACGAATGATTTTTGAACAGTGGTTTAACATTTTTAGAATTTTTCAGGATAAACCTATTTTCCATAAAACTATTAGCTCTGAAGATTTATTTCAAACTTTCTTTAAACAAAATATTATGTACCTTCCTCAGTTGTAAGACTTTTGCATTGTTTTACTGCTAATATATTAATTATTAAAATTCCGAATTACTTCATTTTATTCTAAAATCAGTCGCTCTAAGACACCGTCCAAGACATTACGTCTCTAAAGAACTGGATACATCCCTTCCATTTCAGAAAACGACCACCTCCGAAGCTGAGTAGAGAACTGGTGGTGGAACTTAAACATGTGGTAAATGAGTTGAACTCCTCTCAATGGATAGGCTTGTCTTAGAGTATTCAGCCTCATCCTTGCATACGGGGCTCTAAAAGTAAGAATGAACCTCTTTCCCCTTCCCTAGCTTCATAAGTGTCTAAAGAGCAGTTCATAACAAGCGAAAGCGAAGTTGGGTCGGGCAATGGGTCGGACAATAATTCCGATCACCCTTGAGTTGGGAGAGTAAATCAAGACGGAGTCAATACGATGGACCGGCGAAATCTCAAAACTTTTAGGTGAATGGATCAACACAATGGCAACCTGCTAAACTGCTACGATACCAGTGAGGCCCCTGAACTTAAAGCTTACATTGCACGACTGCATGCTCTGTGGTGCGAGAAACACCCAGAACTATCGTCCTTTTCGCATCAACGCCTGTGAAACCATGCCCAACAATCCGGATAAGGGGCTATGTATGCAGAATCCCTACTTTACGGCATCCAGAATAAGCCGGGAACAGAGTAAGATAGGTGATACTACGGCCAACCTCGGACATACATCCAATAGAGGAAGAGCCATGCTTCAGAACCTGGAGAAAGATCAACATACAAGCTTCTCTAAACCCCAAAGACCTTGCTGAATTGGATGACAAACTTTGTAGAGATTTTTCCGAAAAATCAAAGCTCTGGCGGATGCAAAGTGTAAAACAAAATCAAGGACTTATCATAACACCAAAAGGCGACTGCATCAAGTAACCACTAAGATAGGCTGGGCAAGACAGTATGCGTCCCGCATTCAGTGTGTGATTGGCTACATAACATCTGGCAAGAATTTTACCGCCAATGTCCGACAGTTCGCTCGTAAACTACGGATCCGTTATCACACACTTAACAATTCAAAGCTATTGACCAGGCCTTCCAAGTTTCATTGCATTTTCCTGTTACAAAATTTTCGCTGCGAAATACCAGTACACGGCCGCTGTTGGTACCACATCCTCCAAATTAATAAAAACATCTTGACACTGATAAGCCGGGTACGTTTGGGTGTCAAAAGTGAAAAATATGTTAGTTGAGGTAGGTATTGCATTTCGTTAATAAATTTAAAGCATAGTGATCAGCATAAAATGAACCTAACCTTATCGTAATTGACAGTTTGATCATATAGTTAAATCAATATGGAATAATAATTAGTCATCCGAAAAATGGGCCCAACCTGTGCTGTATTTTCCTGCCGATTGTCTATCGGACCTTTTTTCCATTTTGCAAGCCGTCGGAAAATAAATTGTCGACTTAGGAATGGAGCTTAGGAACACACAAAATTAGGACTATTCATTTCTAGAATTAAAAGTTAACTCCCATTTACAAAAATATTTATATTTACTTCCCATGAATCTTCTGACCATCAATTTTAGCTGATTTCGTATTACTTTTTTGCATTTTTCTTCTTACTTCCACCAAAACCAAGCGCACATGCGTCGAGAAAATTAATTTTGCATGTAAAACTGTGCTCATCATTGACATGAAAGCTTGCTTGTGTTGTGTCATATGTGGTTCCCCTCAGCGGTCGTGTACAGGTATTTCGCACCCAAGTCACATAAAAACGTTGTCACGGAAAATGCATTGAGGCTTAGCAGGCCTGCAGCTGACCATCTAGGAGCATATTGTTGACAGAACACGGGTACTATCGGACGCTAGGAGAAGTCTAGAGCGGGGGGAGAGGTGTATCCAAGAAAAACTATTATTTTTCTCTGACCCACCTCTCCAAGATCCTCCAGTTACTGTCAAGCATACGCTCAAACCATAGGAGATCGAAGCATTTTGGAGAAAAGACTTCGAAGTCCAGCATCCACTGAAAGTAGACTCAAAAAACATAAATAGCTTCAAGGAGCTGTGCAATACCCTCAACACACATGTGAAAGCATGCCCACCTATCACTATCAAGACCTTATGGTGGAAGAAGTTTTCTTTAATCCACCAGCATCTGGTCCTCATTTTCACCTCATACGTAAAGTCGGAAGAGCCTATTCCGGAGTAATTGGTGGAAAGGCGCACAGTACTCCTGCCAAAGATAGACAACTTAGCTGATCCGGATAATTACAGGCTAGTCACTGGTCTGAACAAAATGTATAAGATCTTCATAGTGATCCTAAATATTAGGATTGTTCGGATAATCGGACATGTGTGGCAAGAAATGGACAGACCATACGCTTCAAATAAAGTAATACTAACAACATCATCTTTTAGAGAGATGTCCTTTAGGGCGTCACCATGATTCCATTCCTCTTTTACCATACATTATTACCACTATCTCTCGCACTTCGCTACCCCGAAGGGTACTTTTGCTTAAAACTTGTAAAATCGTAACAATAAGGTCACTCATGCATTTTACATCAATGATGTTAAGATCCATGATAAAAGTAGCTCTAGGGATTATCGAGAAATACTCTCAGGAGATTTGAATGGAGTTTGGGTTAGAAAAATGCGCTACGAAGGACGATTTATCCCTTGATATCTGGACACGAAAGGTTATGCACACGAACAAAACCATTAATTTTAAGTCTGCTTTTCCACAACTGGACATCTCACGTCGCAAAGGTAGTCGAAGAATACTGCATCTTGAATGTCTTCACAATATGATTATTCTGGGCACAGCATATATAGTCACATATAGACGAGACTTACTTTTTAAAATGGTCAGAAAGTACGAAGAAGTGGGAAAAGGAGCGTTTCTGTACAAAGCAACATTTTGTTCCAAATATCAATCAACTCTCGCGATCATAATGATTTGTCCATTCGGATCAATTTGTTACTGTTTTTTGGTTGATTTCTCAGACTAAACAAAAGGCCACCAATTCTTGGCACCGGTGTTATAACGACATAACCCAAAAATTGCAACTGACCGCACGCAAGTAATAACTACACTTAACAGGTGATATTTTCTAATTTCAGATTTCGTTCTTTTATTAACTTTTCAAGTATACTACACGATCAGAAACCATGAAAAGCTTGCAATTGAGCTAAAGTACTGTAAAAACGTCAGCCATCTTGGTTTGACTTGATACATGATCTCGAATCAGATCATGTTGTTATCAAATGTCGATTATTCACTTCGTCCGATCAAAATGCTATTGAATTCGGTATCAATTTTGCACTTTAGCATATCGTCGCCACATTTTGAGCTAAGAAATACCTGAGAATAGCTGCAGAGCGTGCCACACAAACCCCGAGCATCTATGGTAGTTCACGTATCTACTATCGGCGAGAAAACTATAGGCATCTGCCTTTGAAGCTTAACAACTCAGTCAAAAAAAATGCTAGCGCAACAAAGAAACAGTCATTTAAAAGCTGAAAGTGTTTTTGGATACATTTAAGAATAGTCAAGTTCAGAGCATTATTTCTTATACAAGAGGCGATGGAAAAAATTTGAAAAAATTCAATAGTATGAGGAAAACTGTTGGGAACCAGTTGCAGTTGAGAAATGTAAAAAATAATAAAAATTGTTGCTTAAAAGCACAAAAATGTGCAACTATATTATCTTTAGTTCTAATACAGATGTTAAAGCGATTCAAACTACAAACTGTAATTGATAGGCTCTGTATTTATTTTCAATCACCCAGAAGGATGTCTTAGTCTTCTTTTTTGTGAAAATCACGATATTTTTAGACATTTTTTTTGTTGGAAAACAAGTGACAGAAAGCAGGGGGGGGGCCATTT
>NC_046661.1:4799180-4820193 GCF_010883055.1 Belonocnema kinseyi | reverse complement strand
CCCCTGCTTTCTGTCACTTGTTTTCCAACAAAAAAAATGTCTAAAAATATCGCGATTTTCAAAAAAATAAGACTAACGCATCCTTACGGGCGATTGAAAATAAATACAGAGCCTATCAATTACAGTTTGCAGTTCTGTTCAGTCTGTTCTTAAATGTACCTAAAAATCCTTACTTTTTTACATTTTTCAGTTTGCTAAGCACAAATTTTTTTTACATAAATGTCTTCAAGCTCATTAACGTAGAACACTTTCAGCTTTTAAATGACTATTTTTTTGTTGCGCTAGCATTTTTTTTGACTGAGTTGTTAAGCTTCAAAGGCAGATGCCTGTAGTTTTCTAGATGATAGTAGTTGTCTGATTCATGCGGGAACGAACTACATTCAAAGGCACAACGCGGCACAATTGTTTCTAATGTCCACTCGAAGCCTGAAATAGTTCTCCTTGATTTCGAGAAACAAACCATCATATTCATTATCGAATTTTCAGCATAACCAAAGAGTATAAAAAGAACGACATTTGCGGGAAAAATGAAGAAGGCGGCCAGCCTTGAGTCGCTTCGTTTCCTCCGGGTGCACGTGAGTATAGCCGGATCATCGTAATAAGTTCGCCCCAAACTGTAACCACCTATTTCACGGTCGTGACACATGGTTACAGCTGAAATTTTACCGCGATTTAGCTAGGAGTGCGTACAGTTTTTCAGATTAGCATCTGCTTCTAGCGAGATCCCGCTGCTGTAGGGGAGTGTGCCTTTAGTTGGGACGCTTTTTATTTATGGTTCATAAGAATTAGAAAAACGTGAATATAAATAATTTTCCATGCTTACACAAAAGATTGATACTTAACTGTTACTTAGAAACTGATAACGTGAAATATGAAAACAAGTTGTTCATTTGAAAATTAATTTTCTAAATCTACAGAAACATCCCAACCAAGGGCACTCGATCTTTGGTTGACACACTTCAGCACAATGTTCATTTATGAATGAGTGACTGAACTAAAGTATTAAGATATATAAAAAGGAGTTATAATATATAATAATATGATTCTATCATTTTTAAAAATCATTCGTAATAACATGTTGTATAGGTTATAAGTTGAACGAAAAACTACTTCTGCTAAGCTCAGTTAATATTCCTTTATGAAAATTTTTTAAACATTATTTCATAAATTATTATTGATGTAAGTTTTTTGACCAGGGAAATTAATTAATATTTTAAGATGTTAATTTTTTTTATCTACTTGCTCATAATAAATATTATTAAAATATTGATTAATTTTTTAAGATTGCGAAATAAAACGCTCTCTAGCTCCGCTGGGATATGAGCCCAGGTCCCTCAGATTGCCGGTCTGATGCTTTACCAACTGAGCTACGGAGAGACGAGAACAGTTTCTTCACAATCTCCTTACAAGGAGAATGTCAACATCATTCTTTATACTTGTAAGATTTTTCTTCCTAAACATGAAACACATATATTATTATTGATGTAAGTTTTTTGACCACGGAAATTAATTAATAGTTTAAGATGTTAATTTTGTTTGTCTACTTGGCCATTAACAATATTATTAAAATATTGATTAGATTTTTAAAATTGCAAAAAAAACGCTCTCTAGCTCTGCTGGGATATGAGCCCAGGTCCTTCAGATTGCATCAGACCGGCAATCTGAAGGACCCGTATGTTGTTTTAAATAAACAATTACTATTTTATTTATTATTATTTATACATACAATACAATACATACAATTTTACTTTTGACAGCTCTAAAGTGATTTCCATTCATATCTTGGAGTAAAATAAGTAAAAATTATTTTCATTTTAGCCATTTATGCCTTATAATAAAATAAAACGAAGGTCATTTTTTAAGATTTGTAATGCTTGATCTAGAACATTTATCCCCGCTGTCTCAACGAAGGGCAGTAATTGTCCTTATCATCGGTGCTCTCGGAGGTGCGAAGCTATCACTGCTTCGTAACCTTAAAGCCTTAACAGCATGTACAAGCAGAAAATAAATGGAAAACAGAGAGTGAAATCTGAATAAGTTTAAAATATGACAAATGAAAATTGATATTTTTTTCTGAAATAGTGACGATCTTAAATCAGCTTTACCTCCGTATCCGTATAGGATGAGACGGTCCAGGTATATTTAGATTTAAGATTGAAGATTCGAGACCATGTTTAGGAAAAATGCGTGGATTGGCTTCCGAAAGGTTCATATGAGACCGCTAACGATCCCTGTCGCAAGAACCTGTATCTCCGAAAAGTCTGGGAGTCCCGTGGGCCAGGTGAGGGCGGCGCCTCGAAGCACATCCATCTTCGTGGTCGGTGCCAGCAGCCACCAGCGTCCATCCATCCCTCCGAGTTTCAACTTCCTCCGACCCTTCCCCGTGAGTCCTGACGCTGGTCACATTCTAGTCCCACCGCGAAGCGAAGAAACAAACCGGGTACGCGCCCACAGCCGAGCCAGTGGATGTTTGGGAGGATGGCATAGCAGCTTCGAAACGCTCTCCGTTATTTATTAGAGGGACTCGTTAAATTTTATCCTCAAGTCCGAACTTCCCTCGGGCCGAGGAATAGCTGTCACACCCGCGTTATATTGTTCCTCGCGCATTGTTTTAATCTACACAGATACAGCTATACAGCTGCCTCTCCTCTGGCTCTCATATCATATGGCGGAGCAGAAAAGTGTTTGGATCGTCGTGATATAACGAACTCCAACAACGCGACTTCAACGACCACAGATACGATCGACTTGTTTGCGGGCCGACCGATTCAATGCCTGCGACATGGAGATTGATTGTGTCGCCATTTGAGAGTAATCAAACCAATGGCCCATGGGATATCCTCTTGCTTGTCAGCAATTAAAATAAAACTTTGAAAAAGTAAATTCGAGATAAATTTAATTTCTTCTGAAAAGTAAAGAAAAAAACTATCAATCCCCTTCCTTCCTTTTTTCAAGGCGCAGTTAAAAACTAGGTTACACTTGCAGGAGAGAAGAGGCTGCGTTTTTAAGCATTTGTGAAGCGCGGAGGAAGGCGGTTATTGTCGAATGTGGCATCATACATGGATAACAGAAAAGTGATTAACAATTTCTTTAAAGGCTTTAAAAAATGAAAATGAGTGATTTTATTTTACAAGTAAAGTATCTAAATGCCCTTTTCTCTTTTCAGATGAAATCCTCCTTTTTGCCCTGTTTTCAAGAAACTTCCCCTTTTTATAGTTTTTTCACTTAAATGCAAATTTAATGAATATAACCCAATAAGAAAATCCAACCATTTTTCCTTGAAATAAATTCATTTAAATTTAACAGTTTACTATTATATTTTTGGTTCAAAATTGGTCTCTTTTAGTTAAGAATTTTACTATTCTTTTGAAAACTAGATTTTTTAAGTTGAAAATTAATTTTCTTGGCTGAGAATTAACCCATTTAGTTGTAAATTCAACTATTACATTTTTCACAATGTTTTCTTTGTTTTTGGTTAAATATTTAACTATGCTTGGTTAAAAGTTGACCTACTTTGTTAAACATTCATTAATTAAATAAAAAATTAAGGTATTTTGTTGAAAATCCGTTTTTAGTTGAAAATTACTTTTTTAAACTGAAAATTGAATGATTTCACTATTGGTATGAAACTTGATCATTTTTAGTTTAAAATTCAACAATCTGGTTGAAGACGTATGTATTTAGTTGAACATTTGTATTTTTGGGTAGGAAATACATCCTACTGGTTTAAAATTGAACTATTTTGTTGAAAATTCTTTTTTGATGGGTGGAAATAGTATATTGTAATACGCGAAAAATACGACTTTTTTACATTCTAATCATTTATGATTGAGAATGTATTAGAATAGTCCGATATTTGACAAAACGGTTTTTCAAAAGATCTCCTCATTTTAAGATCCCCTGAATCCGAAAATCAAGTTTGGCAATGGCGTCTGTCTGTCCGGCCGTCCGCCCGCCCGTCCGTAAACGCGATAACTCTAAAAAAAAAGATGGATCAAATCGAACTTTCGCACACTTTCTGCAGGTCCTAAATGAAAGGACAAGCGTTCGTAGTATTCAAAAAGCCAAATAATTGATCCTGATGATACTTTTCAATAAACAGAAAATTAGCAGAGTCATAGCATTTATAAGATTTCAAAAATCAAAATTTTAAGCCAAACAACGCAAAATGGAAAATTCGAATTTTGATCACACAAAAAATAATGAAAAATACAAAATTCCATTTTGTGGGCAAACTACGCTAGATAAGAAAATGATTAAATAACAAAAATGTTGGTCCCATAAAATATCTACAAATTTGCTTATGATCACTCCTTGACAGAACACGTAGTTTAACACGTTCAAAGATTCCTACAACATTTCTTCGTACCATTTTTTGGCAGGGTCCTCGTTTTTAATTTATTTATCGACATTGATATGAAAAAATAAAACATCTAAAAAAAACTTGTAGAAATTTTTGTTTTATCCATCGAAAATAATATAAAAACAAAAATTCTATTTTCAGAATAACAACGCAAGATAGAGAAGAATATCTGAAGAAAGGATTGTAGTTTTCTATTTATTTTAAGGTAAGTCAGAAAATAAATATGCATTCACAAAGGTAACTCAAAAATCGAGCACGTAGCGCGAGTGTTTTAATGAGAATGTGTACCTCAAAGCCTACAGAACTTTGAGCAACTTAATCCTGAACTATAATTAATTAAGTAGAATATTCAGAACATGAAGACGCATATAAATACTGGGATCTAAAAGAGATCCTTTTGATAAAATTTCATTCAAAAATTGCAAGTGCAAAGAATAAATATCAAAACGCGAAGCGCGAGGTAACCCATTATCCAGCGTAGATGTCGCCACGGGACCGATTATTCAATTATCCATTCACATCAGCGCATCACTTTCTCCCACTGTACCACGTAATTTTTTCTACTTATTTTACCCACTATTTTCAGACTGAAATTATTATATAATTATAATAATTTTAATAATGTAGGATTTGATAATTAAAATTATAAATAATTAAATTAATTAATTTTGTGTATTTGGTTGAGGATTCAACATTTTCTACTGAAAATTCCACTTTTTGGTTTTAGAATTCCATTCTTTTGGTAGAAAGTTTAACAATTTGGTTAAAAATCTACTTTCTAGTTGAAAACTTTTCGAAATTATTACCCGAATCTTCTATTTTTGCAACTAAATATATCTAAATAGCAGTAAATTTATACTTCGGAAACAAAGAATGAAGTTTTTCATTAAAAATAATACTTTATTTTGCATTTTATTAGCTATTTCCTGGGGTATCTCATATTATGAGAAGATTGGCAAGTTTGGAAAAAGCACTTTTTTACATTTTTTGTATTTTCAGCATAAAAAAAATTTTAATAAGATTTTTTAGTTGAGCGTCTTATGACAAACTAAATTTCCTAATTAAAATATTAAAAACGTATCATTTACGATATAAGCTAAAAAATCTCATCTGAAACAGAAATTATTTATAAAAGAGTTGGGTTATTAACTTTAGCTAAACATTCTTATGAAAACACACATAATTATCATTTTGATATTAATAAAGTTATTATTCTTGATTGTGAACCAAATTTAAACAACGCCTTTTTCTAGAAATGATACATATTCAACGTGACAATAATACAGTAAATTTTAGAATAGACATTCAAGGTCGCAGAAATATCTACAATAAACTTATCTCAAATATTCGCATTCCAAAATAAAATTAAAATTTTAACTTGATTTGAATTTTACGCGGTCTTTTTTAGTTACGTATATATAAAGATGCATAACCTAACCTCTAAATAAGCTATTAGTGTGTAGTATCATTGTAACTGTCGTGATCAAACAACTTAACGAAAAATTCGTCATCAGTATAAAGCAAGATGTAATAAAAGATATATAATCTCAAAGATGTTTTCATGTAAGTTCATAATAACTATTACACAAATACTAACTACAAAATTTCAAAATTAATAACCTAACTCTTTTATAAATAATTTCTGTTTCAGATGAGATTTTGTAGCTTATATCGTAAATGATACGTTTTTAATTTTCAAACTAATTTAAATTTTAAAATGCATATTCTGGTCACTTAACTCCGTTGTAGCCTACTTGACAACATTTTGCAATGACAGGAAATGTAATTTTTCATAAACATTTAAAGTTTTTAATGACAGAACTTAACAAATTTCATCGTGAACTTTGACAATTTTTCAATAACATTTTTTTTTATCTTTCGTGTAAGATTGGTTTATTAGGTGCTAAAAGTGAGACTTGGCGAAATAAAGTGCCGATTCTGGGCCAAGCTTCGGTGGAGGATCGGCAAATATAAATAGCCAATATAGACTGCCAGCACTGGCTCAACATTGGGCCGATTTAAATAAAACATGGTTTGTCGTGATAAAAGTGACACTTGGTCCAGTAATGTACCGTCACTGGGCCAGACTTTGGCTAATCCTCGTGAAACATGGTTGCCTGTACTAAAAGTGAGACTTGGCACAATAAAGTGTTGATACTGGACCAAGTATCGGCGGAGTATCGGCAAATATAAAAAGCCAATATAGGCTGCCATCACTGGCTCAACATTGAGCCGATTTAAATAAAACATGGTTTGCCGTGGTAAAAGTGACACTTACCCCAGTAATGTGCCGTCACTGGGCCAGACTTTGGTTCATTCTCGTGAAACATGGTTTCCCGTACTAAAAGTACGGAAAAAAGCACCTTTTTTGGACCAAAATCAATCGACAGTGCAATTCTAAACGGATGTTGATGTTTTTTTCTTTAGAAATGACCGTAAGGCTTCCAGTTATAACAAGTGACTGTGGATATTTTAATTCGACTTAACGTAAATTTTTTATTGAACAACAAAGTTACAACTTTTTGTTGCTAAACTTTTCCGCGATACCATTTTTTCTAAGACTTTCGAATTCATTAAAAAACGTCATAAATCAATTAAATAAGTAACTAAAAATAATTTCCAGTAGGGTTAGAGTAACTAAAAAAATTGTTAATAATATTATAAACAAATTAGTTCACAAAAGTCTGATTTTTTTGCGGAATCAATGCAAAATATCTTGCAAAAGATTCTTTGCTGACATATTTTTAATAGTGACAGAAACTGGTAATTATTTTTTTTTAATTTATGAACAAATGCAAATTTTTACCATTTTTTTTTAATAGGCTAGATTTTTTGCAAAATGAACTGAAAATGTCTTGGCAAAGACTGCTTGCAAATAAATCTTTCTTGAAATAAAATAAAACAAATGAAGCAAACAAAATCAGGAACGACTTGAAGTTGCTGCAGCTACAAATAAATTGTTTTTGGTATCAACTATACCTAAAAACAGTTGAATGTAGCAGGAGCAACTTCAAGTCGTTGTTGATTTGTTTTTCTGCATTTGTCTTATTTTGCTTCATGGAAGACGTTCACAAAAAGACTGCGTGTTTCTACGGTGATATTGAGGGAATTCTTCGAAGTATTTTTTCACATGAAATACAGAATAAAAAATCAGCACTTATGTGACATCATTTGGAATGGCGATCCACAATCAAAATGTAACAAAGTAGATTTGATTTTGGATAATATTAATGCTACATCTTCTCTTGATGAAAGTCAGTTAATGGTGATAAGAAGAAAATTGGTTGACCTTTTATGCCTTTGTATAATAGAGAATGAAAAAGTGTCTGTAGGAAAAAAGCATTGTTGGTTCAAAATCATGCTTAACTAATGTTCTAAAGCATGCAATAAGGCACATTATAAATTTGGTCTCTCGACGTTGGATGCCTGGATTCGTGTTCTGGAATATTTGTTACATGTTTTCTACAATATGGATTTTAAAAAGTTTTCCGCAAGAAAAAAGGAAGAAAAGGAAATGAAAAAATCAAGAAAGGAGCGTATTCAGATACAATTAATATCCAAATTGGGTTTAACAGTTGGTGTGGTGAAGCAGGGCTATAGAACAACAAGTACCGGAAATGTTGCCGGTTCCCTTTTGAGAAAAGCTAAATCGGTTGCTAAAATAACCGGTTTGGATCAAGATTCGACGATATGTTACAAGTTATAACGTGCGGAAGGATAGTTAATTGTGCGAAATTGAAGACTTACTGTTTGGAAACCGCTGATCTTTGCAAAAATCTTTATCCTTGGTATAAAATGCCACCATCAGTACGTAAGCTGCTTATTCACGGAAGTGATATAATTCAATCTTTTGAGCTACCAATTGGTTGGTATTTAGAAGAGTCGCAAGAGGGAAACAATAAGATCTTTAGGAAAGTTAGAGCTAATAACAGCAGAATGTCTGACAGACAAATGACGAACCTAGATATTCTTCATTATCATCTGCTCCATTCGGACCCTTTGATAAGCAGTTATAGAAAAGTAGAATCCAGGAAGATAAAACATCTGTCAGAGATGGCTGAAAGCATGACAATCTCCAAGGAGTGAGATCGATTCTTACTTACTGAAGCATAAATGCATACCTAAAAACTGCCCTTTTCAGGGCCACATGAGTCAAAAATGACTGAAAGTATCACAATCTTCAATGAGTGAGCTCGATTCCTACTTGCTGAAACACGAATGCCTACCTGAAAATGGCCCTTTAAAGGTCCACATAAGTCAAAAATGGCTGAGAGTATCACAATCTCCAATAAGTGAGCTCGATTTTCACTCACTGAAGCACGAATGGCTATAAACAATATGACAGCAAGGATTCTTTTACAAGACATTTCAAATTGATTCCGCAAAAAAAATCAAGCCTATACATGAAAAAATAGTCAAAATGTGCAATTGTTTATAAAAATGGTTTGAATAATTATCAGTTTTTGTCACTATTAAAAATATAACAGCAGAGTCTTTTTGCAAGACATTTCGAATTGATTCCACAAAAAAATCAAGCCTATACATGAAAAAATTGTCAAAATGTGCATTTGTTTATGAACATTGTTTAAATAATCAACACTTTTTGATCAATATGAAAAATATTACAGCAAGCTGTCTTTGGTAAGACATTTCAAGTTGATTCCGCAAAATATCAATCATATTCATGAAAAAATTATCCAAATGTGCATTTGTTTATAAAAAATGATTAAATAATTGGCAATTATTATCTATTCTTAACTTATTGTAAGCGCACATCATGATCTATGATACTTTATACAAAAACTATGTGTTAAAATTAGCTAATCATTGCGAATCACGAAAAAATGACTTTTGTGAATTAATTTGTTCATAACATTATTAACAATGTTTGCAGTTACTCCAACCCACTGGAAATTATTTTTAGTTACTTATTTAATTGCTTTATGACCTTTTTTAATGAATTTGAAAGTCTTAGAAAAAATGGTATCACGGAAAAGTCTAGCAACAAAAAGTTGTAACTTTGTTGTTAAATAAAAAATTTAAGTTAAGTCAAATTAAAATATCCGCAGTTATTTGATATAACTGGAAGCTTTACGGTCATTTCTAAAAAAAACATCAAAATCTGTTAAGAATTGCACTGTCGGTCGATTTTTGTCCAAAAAAGGTGCTTTTTTCTAACTGTGCGACGGTTTGGAATTGGTGGAAAGCAAACCTTTTATTAGCTTGCCCAATTTAACTTGTAAATTTCCAAAGCGAAATTTTCGGGAACAAACACGCTGACACATTCACAGATTCAACCACCATTTTGAATGCCTAAAACTAAGTGGTGCTGCAGTGCCCCGAAATTGAAGCTGATGCACGAAGATCTATTATTTTTTCGAATCAAATAAATACGTTCTTTAATTTAAGTATAAGACGATTCAACAAAATTATTCTTCGACTTAATGAAATAATTTATTTGAATCAAACAAATCGTATCAGAAAAATAATTTCTTTTATTCAATTTAATTTCAATATCCTCCATATACTGAAATTAAAAGGTCAGTTGCACCAGCCTCCTCCACTCTTAATTATTGGGTTTTCTATAGCCCATTGAATTGCGCCCCAAATGCACTAAAATGCGCCACTGATTAAAATTTTTGCGCCACAAAACTGCAGGAGTTATATCAGATGTTACAGGGGGCAGCGTAACGCCCCCATCCGTTTGGAAAATCAAAATCATATGCTCATATGCGCCATAAAGAAGAATTTTGCGCCAAATTGATAACCGAGTTACCAGCGATCAAAATGTTTTTTGTTAATTTTGAAATTAGCGCATATGAGCGCATTTGAAAACGCATGAATTCATGTCCGCAACTTTATATTGCACATAACTGTTGAAGGTTTAACACCTGCGTTACACTGCCCCCCTCCCAATTTTGATATCTTTGTTAATTAGCTAGCACAAATTTTTTTAGTGGTGGCGCATTTGAGCGAATTTGAAGTCATTAAAGATAGGTATGTTGAGTTTGAAAAAATTCAATTAATTTTAAAAAATGACGCCAGCTCCCCCCCCCCCCCATTTTGATCGCTAATAACTCGGTTATCAATGTGGCGCAACATTTTTTCTTTATGGCGCATATGAGCGCATTTGAATCCCCATAGAAAACTCCCTTCATCAATGCGGATTGTAAACTTTTTATTCGGATGGTCATCACTTCGTAAAATTTGGTTCTCTCCATATCTTGGACAGTTTTCAAAATTTGCAAAAAAAGATTATCGCGCATATGAGCGCATTTGAAGACGAAAGAATCCATGTCCTCAACTTTATATTGCACATCACTGCAGAGAATTTAACACCTGCGTTACACTGCCCCCCTCCAAAATATGATATCTTTGTGAATTAGCCAGCGCAAAATTTGTTAGTGGTGGTGCATTTGAGCCCATTTGAAGTTATGAAAGATAGTTATGATAAATTTGGAAACATGTTATTAATTTAGAAAAATCACGCCAGACCCCACCCCCTTTTTGATAGCTGATAACTCGGTTATCAATGTGGTCCAAATTTGTTTCTCTATGGTGCATATGAGCGCATTAGAAGATCTTCAAGATCATGTGATTTAAATTTTTATTTTACAAATGGGGGGATAGTGTTACGCTGCCCCCTCCTCCCCGCGCATAACACCTAATATAACTCCTACAGTTTCGTGGCGCAAAAATTTTAATCAGTGGCGCATTTGAACGCATTTGGGTCGCAATTCAATGGGCTATAGAAAACCAAAAAGAATTAAGAATGGGGGGGGGGCTGGTGTAACTGACCTGAATCTAAACAAATGTTTTATGAACTGAAATAAAGAAGCTGTGTTGAATCAAAAATATTTATTCTAACAAATCTTTTTACTTAAATCAAAAAGATCCTTTTCTCAGAGTAATATCAATCAAAAATTCTATATTTATTTTAATCAGGATAAGAGTAAGATAACATAGGTAAGATCCTAAGAAATGTATAGGAACATTCGAAATCAATTAGTCTCCATTTTTATGTTGATGAAAGGATTCTGATGTCTCCTATCAGGTGTTTTATGTGGGAACAGAGTTAATGTGGATCTTTTGAATAATAATTTATGGACCCAGCGGATGGATCGGAATAGGAAAGACAATTCTTGGTTTCCAGGATCTTATGTAAATTCCAAGAGTAGACGAGTCACACTAGAAACCGAAAGGAACGACATATTTCACATAGTGAATCGGCACGTGGGAAAGACATGGAGATAGACTAGACAACCGTAAAAATGATTTATGTTTTTTCCCGTATACAAAGCACGTATAAACGAATTGTTATATCTGAAATCCAGCTATTCATTGTTTTATAGTAGTCATAAAGATGCCAGAAAATTAAAAAAAGGTTAATCTGATTTGCTGTGTGGGCGATTGCATATATGTGTGTCTCTTAGTGCAAAAATAGAAAATTACGGCAATATTTGTGTGTGGACTATGGTGGCTTGAGGACAATACCTATGTATCCGTGTTTTCCTACAAAAGATGCCCTCGGTTGGACCCATAAACGTCCCTGCTTCGATGATATACAAGGAGCTGTATATTATGTATGTAAAAGCGTTAAGAGCTCGCAGAGGTTTCAACTTAACAACGTTAAAAACATACTTGATGTCCTTTTCATATTGTTATGTTGCTCATATTGTATTTCGTGTTTCTAACATCACTCGGATGTTCTACAGAGTATAGCATCGAATTTCAAAGACGCTTAGTTACCTCAACACTGGACTTATGTCATTCCCACGTTTCTTTTCTGTTTCTCGTCATGAGGCGTGGAAGATTTTATTGATAGAGAAGAGGGTAAGTTTATTAGAATTTTGTGAATATTTGATAGGGATAGCTCACGTATTCGACTACTGAAGATATGTTAAATGCAAATAGCTTAAAGCAAATCACAGATATGAGATACCCTGTGGTGAGATCTGTCTAAACCTTACCGCGAGGGTTTCTAATTTAGACAAAGGGCAGTTAATATAGCTAGATATTCTTTATTTTATTTATTTGTAAATTTGGAGAACCATGTTCCTTATATTTTGATTATAGAGAAGAAATAGCAGATACACTAATTTAGGTGTCAAGAGAGCAAAATTTTTCGACTGCAAAATTTACCATTTGCGATAGGTGTTTATGATTTTGTAGAAAATATCAGCTACAAAAATGTTTGAAAGGAGCATATTATCCCGTGCAGAAATTGCCCAAATTATTCCCGAGTTTGGGAATAATTTCTGTTATCGTCGTGATATTGTTTTTCTTTCATATAACTTAAAATGCCAAAAGCAAATAGTAGATTGCAAGTTCGGAATCACAGAATTATTGGTGAGATTTCTTTTATCCCCAATGAAAGCAAAGGTAAGTTTTAATTCGCTAGAATCTACATCACGATTTATTTTTAGCTTCTGAAGATTTTCAGCAATGTATTCGAGAAAGCGTCGTCATTTTGAGCGCATTTACTATTTATGTAAATAAAAAAAGGTTTTATATTTTGTTGCTGATATTCTGATAAAAGAGATTACCTTATACAAAACATATGAATTTCCGGATTAGCAACATTAGTATATTGAAAATGAGATATATTATATAATGATATATAATGAAGAATATTGAAAAATTGAATTTTTGTGTAATGTAAAGTTGAAAAAATATTAATATAAAAACTTTTGAAATTTTACTAATTGTAGAAATAAAAAATTAAAGGGGCCATATCTGGGCCTGATCGGGCCACATGTTGGATGTCCAGATCTGGGCCCGGTCGGGTATGGCGTTTCATTTACGGTCTGGCGCTAGACAGATTACCCTATCGGGCCCACAATTTTCCCGATAGGGGCCCGACTGGCGCCACACCAATATTTCTGCACGGGATCTGTTAACACTGTTTCATACATTTTTTTTGTTCCAAAAGTATTTGAGAATGCCAATAACAAAATATCCGCGAATGAAAAGTTGCAAATTTTCAAAACTTCTACAAATTTGTGTTCCCCAGCAATACAAAAAGCACGCGATTGGTTCATGGTGTTTTATTTATCTACAAAACTCTTGAAACTCAAAAAATAAAATTAAAAAAAAATGAAAGAAAAAGAAGTCAAACTGTAAATACCCGTCCTTTATTTTTCTCTGACCTTGTTTCATTTGATGAAAATCACGATCAAAATACATTTACAAAATTCTGCTAATCTTTCGGTGTTCATTCAACACCCTTTTCAACACAATTAAACCCAATTTTCCACTAAGTGAAAACCGATGCGAAAACTAAGAAGTTTTCCATGCCAATTTGAGATAAAATCGGAGAAATGACAGGAGCTATTGGAGTCCCAAATTTTGGCTATAAAATATTCAAATATATTTAAAATATGTTGAGTTAATAGTGCAATTAATTACCTTTAGAAACTTTTTTTGACTTAATCGAGTACACATTTTTATTTTGTCCCATCAGTTTTTACGAACTATTTATTTTTTACGAATTATTAAAGGTATAATCATTAAAATGGGAACAACATTGAAAGAAATCATTACATAGTCATCGCCAAATATTTGTTAGTGATGAGTTTTTGTAATTCTCAACTATTCTTATGTTGTATTATGAATTTGTTAGGGAATCTATACATTAGTAAATGGTTCTATAGTTCTAATTAATGCAAATAATATTCAGGAACAACTAGGTACTGACATTTTAAATAATATTTTTTTCCCACGAATACCGTTTAATTGGAGTATTTTTTGTATCATAAGTTATTATATGACAGTTATTTATTGTTCATTAATCCATTTTCTAGAACATCAATATCTAGATTTTCCGACAATTTAGACGGAAAAAAGTAACCAAAAATAGGGAATTTATTCTTCCAAAAAACGAACAAGTGAGGGGGGGGGGGATCGTTAACAAAAAATTTAAAGTAGATTTTTTTAACCACCTAGTAAATAGAGTTTGGGTAACTAATTAAGTATTCATACATTGAGAAAAAAGATTACTTCATTCAAAGAAATGTAGTACTGCATATGGCCAATCAAATATTTTCTTGATCTAAAGAAATTTTTCTCATAACAAAAGTAAGTTTCTTATTTGAGTAACATTATTTTTTGAAACAAGAAAAATTGTCTTTGATCAAAACAATATTTGGTTGAACGTATTCAGTACTACACTTCATTGAATCAAGTAATCTTTTTTTTGTTAAATGAGATATTACCCTATAGGTATAAGAATATAGTATAATGATGAATTGGATCAATTCAATTTCAAGAGACCACCCTCATTATCCACAGGAGGAGCAGTTCAGTAACAATTGAGAATCCTTGGGGAACCCGATGGGACCGCACGAGGCGCCAGTGATAGACATGGATGATAGGCTTTTGGATGCTGCATTTTCTCTTTCTTCTTCTACTACTTCTCAACTCGACGATCTCTCTTTCCTCTCGTGTGCAGAGTTCGGCGGGTATTATGGTTGCTGTGTCTGTGGCCGCGGGGGGCGCCGGCGCCGGCGCCGGCGCGTAAAACCTCTGCATTATGGGCACCTCCAGGTTACCCTTCTCTCCCCGCAACAAACCACAGCACCAAGTCCTTTTACTCTTTATCGGTTGCAGGGCGGCGGTACTCTCCACAAAAATTCTCATGGCTTTTGTTTTAAGTTTAAGAAAGGCATCCGAAGGATTTGCCGTGCGTGATAAATGGTGCCCCTTCGGGAAGTGCCAACCGAATCGGTAACTCACACGCAATTTCTTGCGGTGACACGATAGAAGCTTAGCAAGGAATGATTCACCGCTAAAAGGGAACGGTCACTAAGAATGGAATTCGTGAATCCTGACGAGAAGCTTTCCTGGAATCGGAAATCAAGACTGACGCAACTAGATTAAGGAAGATGTTCTATGCCTACTTTTTACAGAATCCCATTAGATACAACATTGTTGTCTACTTGTATCAACAAAATTGAAACTGAATTATGAAAGATGTTCTCTGGGGTCGTCTTTGTGAGAAATTTTCTTGAATTTCTTCTCTAGAGATAATAGAGATGTTATCAAGAACTAGATGAGATATTTCTTGTTAGGTGCAGCCAAAGACAAGTTATAATTCTCTGTTCTTTTCCACTTACATTTGAAAAATAATAATGGCCTTTTTTTCTTAAGGCAATACTGTTTTAACATAGTCCCAGTAGAAGGATGCAAAACTAATCTATTAAAAGATGTTTGAGGCATTAGGAAGTAAGTCATAAAACATGGTCGTCAAATTGTTGTAGATGTTTTTTGGGACCGTTTTCTTAGGACATTCTTCTTGACTTTCTTATCTTACACGGTAAAATAATTGAGCTGTGACAGGCATATTTTTCCTTATTATAGTTAAACATTTAGCTGAAAACGAACGAAGGAATGTAAAATGATCCCTGGATTAGCGAAAATGAATATCTTTACCATTTTCCATATACCAGGGATATCGTATAGTTAAATCCCTAATAAATACAGCTATAATAGAGATATTAAGAATAGGTGTATGAAGGAATTATTGTAAGAGCACCGGTGCATTATGGGGGCAGCGAAATAAAATGGCGACCGTTTATTTGGGAACAGTGACAGTTCAAATTTAGTTTAGACAATTGAACGCTTTTTACCACTTAAAATGTGCGCCTATAATTACTTAGCAGCTTTGCCCATATTACTGGTTACGTGAACAATTTATATAAAGGAACTAAATGTTTAGGTCAATCTAACTAAACGTTTTACCTAATCTAAGCGGGCACTTTCTTTGAGTTTAATATATATTCTCGATTCACTCGTTCGCCTCAAGACTTATTTTTCCGTGTAGAGTTGATGAAGGTGTTATCAAGAACTAGCTAAGATATTTCGTGTTAGATGCAGTCAAAGACAACTTATCCTTCTCTTTTATTTCACAATTGCATTTAAAGTATAATGGCCTTTTTTCCTTGACGCACAACTTTTTTTAACAGAATCCTAGTAGATGGATGAAAATTTAATCTGCTAAAAGAAGTTTGAGGCCTTAGGTAAAAAAACACACAACATTGTCGTCAACTTGTTTAGATATTTTCTACGACCGTCTTTGTGCGAACATCCTGATTGAGTTTCTTCTCTATAGAATCTATAGATGACGAAGATTTTTCCAGAATACGATGAAACATTTCTTTTTAGTTACAGTCAATGACTTATAAACTAATCTACTATAGGAAATTTGAGGCACTAGGAAATGAAACATACACTATTTCCGTCGAGTTATTATATTAGATTCCGAATATATCGGGTGCACATAGCGAATTCCGGGTCGTTTTGTTGTTATTTGACATTTTATGTGTTTAGATGAAAAATTCCATATCTCTGAAAATTATTAAAGTTTTTAAAATATTTTTCCATATTCATTTAAAGAAGTGTGATATGCACAAATTTGTTTAATAATGTATGTTGATTTAATTGATATCTTTCGAGAAAAACAATAAAATAGCTTCTTAATGAAAAGTCATTTCTACAGTACATTTTTTATCATTCCACAATTTTTTTCTGGAATCATATAGAACTAGCTGAGGCAAAGATAATTTGTTTTGAATTTTTTTTAATTAGTCTATTGGTTTGGAAAATTCTATCAAGTAGGATGTTTGCGAGTGTGTGCTTGTGTGTGAGGTTGCGGTTCAGATTGAAAACCTGCAGCCTCCGAGACCCCCCTCGCTGCCTGTCCATTCAATGCTCTAACTACCAATCGTACACACAGACATCAAAACTTTGTATTTATTTAGAATGTTGTCAAAACTAAACTAATCGCCTAATTGAAAAAATTTCAAAACCAACTGTATTTTCTCAGTTAGTTCTGTATGAATCCAGAAAAAATGATTAAATGATAAAAAATGTGCTGTAGAAATCTTTTTTATTAAAGCGCTATTTTATTGTTTTTCTCGAAAACTATCAATTAAATCAACATACACTATCAACAAAATTTGTTCATATCACGCCTCTTTAAATAAATATGGAAAAATATTTTCAAAATTTTAATAATTTTCAGAGATATGGCATTTTTTAACTAAACACATAAAATGTCAAATAACAGCAAAACGACCCGGGATTCGCTATGTGCACCCGAAATATTCGGAATCAGGGGAACATTCTGCACAAGAATCAATCATCAAATCATCAGGACCTAAAATGGATGCTCAAGTGCTCTTGGATCCCAGACTGGTTAGATTAGACAAGACTATGTCAAGTTTTCTGTTATCGTCGTGATATTGTTTTTCTTTCATATAACTTAAAATTCCAAAAGGAAATAGTAGATTGCGACTTCGGAATCATAGAATTGTTGGTGAGATTTCTTATATCCGCAATGAGGGCAAAGATAAGCTTTAATTCGCTAGAATCAACATCACAATTCATTTTTAGCTTCTGAAGTTTTCCAGCAATGTATTCGAGAAAGCGTCGTCACTTTAAGCGCATTTACTATATATGTGAATAAAAAATATTTTCCAGCTTTTACGCATTTTGTACTTTGTTGCTGATATTCTGAAAATAGAGAATAAGTTATGCCAAATGTATGAGTTTCCGTATTACTGAATATGCCCCATGTGCCTCAAAGAAAAATCATTCCAAAAAAATATTAGGAAGATTAAAAAATATTTATAATTAAAATTCATATGTGTGTGGCTGTGTGTCTGTAATAGCTCTAAATTTGAACATTGTCGAAGCATAATAGTTTCCTTCAAAATACAAACTCTTATCGATAAACTCAAGCAATACAATTATATAATGTAATTTAGTATACTGAAAATAAGACATAATGTATAATGATATATAATATAGAATATTGAATATGTACAATATTGTTTTATAAAATGCAAAGTTGAAAAAATATTAATACAAAAACTTTTGAAATTCGACTAATTATAGAAATAACAAATTTAAGGGGCTATACCTGAGCCAGATCGGAACCACATTTTGGATGCCTAGATCTGGGCCCAGTCGGGTCAGGCCTTTTATTTACGGCCTGGCGCTAGACAGGTTACCCTATCGGGCCCACATGTTTCCCGATCGGGGCCCGACCGGCGCCACACCAAAATTTCTGCACGGGAAGATGTTTTCTGGGACCGCCTTTATGAGGACATGATCTGTAAATCTGAAGCAACGATAAGTATATGCCGCTAATTCAAATCAGCGTATATAAGCTCCCAAGTGCGAATTGCCGGAGCTGAATACACGGCCCAGTGTTGGTAGAATTTTGGAAGCCAAAGGTTAGCTAAAGTTATTGGGCCAAAATCGGAATTTTAATCGGCCCAGTGTTGAGCCACTGCTGGCAGCCTATATTGGCTATTTATATTTTCCGATCCTCCACCGATCCTTGGCCCAGAATCGACACTTTATTGCACGAAGTATCAATTTTAGTACGGGGAACCATGTTTCACGAGAATCTGCCATAGTCTGGCCCAGTGACGGGACATTACTGGGCCAAGTTTCACTTTTATCACGGCAAACCATTTTTTTTCAAATTGGCCCAATTCTGAGCCAGTACTGGCAGGCTGTATTTGCTGATCCTCCGCCGATACTTGGCTCAGTATCAGCACTTTATTGCGCCAAGTATCAATTTTAGTACGGGGAACCATGTTTCACGAGGATCAGCCAAAATCTGGTCCAGTGACGGCACATTACTGGGCCAAGTGTCACTTTTATCACGGCAAACCATGTTTTATTTAAATCAGCCCAATTTTGAGCCAGTACTGACAGGCTATATTGGCTTTTTATATTTGCTGATCCTCCGCCGATGCTTGGCCCAGTATCAGCACTTTATTGCGCCAAGTCTCACTTTTAGTACGGGGAACTATGTTTCACGAGGATCAGCCAAAGTCTGGCCCAGTGACAGCACATTACTGGGCCAAGTGTCACTTTTACCATGGCAAACCATGTTTTATTTAAATCGGCTCATTGTTGATCGATTTAAATTATTTATTTAAAAATTATTGTATTGATATTCCTGTTAACATTTCGTCGCATAAAAATAAATAGTTAGAAAAAGAGAGCTTAAAATTTGGTTCTTCAACTTTTCTGAACTACAGCTTATGAGGATGACTTTTTCACAGAGTTTCAACTTGTCAGTTTAGCAGAGTGCTTAGCACGTTCGACTGCTAGGCAATAGATTTAGGTATATAGATGTAGGTTTGATACCCCGTAGCGTTAGAAATTTTATTTATAATATAATGTTCAAAATGAAATATATGCATTCAATCTAAACAGGACCATTAAGATTTATATTCAAAGTACTCGCAATGAATTAATATTTATTTTTTAAATATCTTTTTTGTCATATCCTTAGACCGTAGCCAGTATTGAGCCGACAATGGCAGCCAAGCCCTGGCTGCCAATTCAAGGCCATAGTTATCAATCCGGAAATGGCGCGACGATGGCAGCCAGGTTTGGTACAATACAGGTAGCCAGTGTTGGGCCGACAATGGCAGCCAAACCTTGGCTGCCCGGTGCTGGCCATAGTTATCATTCCGTCATTGACGCGATAATGACAGCCGAGCTTCGGCAATATTTTGGCCGACTATGGGCCAATGTTGGGCAGCATGTGACTTCGCACTTGGGCTGATAAAAGCAGCGAAATTTAGCTTTTAATCAGTACCACTTTACTGATCAGCAGCTAAATTTATCTTTTTTAGCAGCGCATATACGCTGATTTAAATTAGCAGTATACTTATCTCTGATTGAGATTTAGATAGTGCTTCTTGACTTTTTTCTCTAGAGATCACGGAGATGTTTTCAAAAAGTAGATGATATTTTTCTTATTAAATGTAGTCAAAGACAAGAAAGTGAAACATAAAATGGTGTCGTGGAATTGTTGGGTCATAAAACTTTCTTCTGGGATCGACTTTTTAAAAACATATGCTTCTTGAATTTCTTTTTCGTAGATGATGCAGATTGTATCTGCAAGATAAGAATATACTTCTTCACTTTCTTTTCTATATAATCTATACATAGTACAGATATCATCGAGAATTAGAGCTATTTCTTGCTAAATGCAGCCAAAAAAAGTCATTCTTCTATGTATTTTTCTACCTAAAATGCATACAATGTTCTTTTTTCCTTCAAACAATATTTTTTTACAAAATACCAGTAGATGGACGCAAAACTAATATGCTATAAAAAGTTTGACGCACTAGGAAATGAAATATTACAACATTGTCGACTTGTTGCGTTAGCAAGCTTTAAACTGAATTAAGGGAATACTTTCTAGGACCAACTTCTTGAGAACATGCTTCGTGGCTTCCGTCTCCGTATATGTTTGAGATTTTATCGAGAATCACTGGCTGGCATATTTCTTCTTAAATGGAGCTCAACACCCGAGTAAAAATGCTTTGACTTGAGTTCGACTTGAATTTCCCACAATCAAGACATGCTGAAGTCGAAAAGTTCGACTTAAGCATGTATCAGTTTTAAGACGGATCCAGACTTCCATTTATGTGTTGGAGACAATTTTCTATCGCTTGAAGACATAAATTTATCTCTTGAGTCGAATTATTATGACTCCAACACGAGCGGTTTATAACTTGAAGTGTATGCCTGTCCTAACAAAAAAGGTCTTTCTGACTGCCATAAAAACTAATCTTTGTTAATTATAATTAACAATGATTAGCTTTTATGACAACTTTT
>NC_046661.1:4797979-4799080 GCF_010883055.1 Belonocnema kinseyi | reverse complement strand
TTATTCTATTTACGTGGTTTCATTTGTATTATACTTGTTGGGCGAGGATACCGAAAATGTTGTTTGTTTTTACGTATTTCTAGCGGCTTAAGAGATCCTCCTAGAAATTATACAATTTTATTTTTTTTCGAAGAAAATTCTAAAAGGTTATGCTCGTTCAGACCCACAGATTCTGACTTTTTAAATTAAGAATAACTAATTTAATAATTACGAAATTTTCATTCATCAATCTCGTTTCTAAATCGAAAAAGGTTCGCCTTAAGACAAGTTTACGCTGACTATCTCAGCCAAGGCAAAGCTCGCCTCGAGACAAGTAAACGTCGTCTTAGCCAAGACAAGGCTCGACTTTGAGATAAGTAAACGCCGTCTTACATCTCGTGACCATAAAAGTGAGACGAAAGCTTATGTCGCGACTCAGTTTTGATACGCAGCCAGACATTGTTGTCTTGGCGTCGAACTCAAGTCGAAGCATTTTTATTTGGGGAGTTTTGAAAATTCAAATACTCAAAATATGTGTCTTGAGAAAACCTTCGAAAACCAATATTTTTCATCGGCATCCGATTCTGTGACTTAAACGTGCTCGAGGAAAAATGCTTCGACTTGAGTTCGACCTGGTTATGTCTTAAGCTCGTCTTCAAGACATCGATGTCTGGCTGAGCCACAAAACTGAGTTGAGACATAGGCCTTTATCTTACTTGTATGGCCACTACGCAGGTAAAACGGCGTTTACTTGTCTCAAGTTGAGTCTTGCCTTGGCTAAGACGAAGTTTACTTGTCTCAAGACGAGCCTTATCTTGGCTGAGATGGTCGAGCCTCTTTCGACTCATAAATGAGATTAAAATTGATAAATGAAAAATTTGTAATTATTAAATGAGTTATTTTTAATCTTCCAAGCCGTTAGAAATACGTCAAAACAAACAACATTTTCGGTATCATCGTCAAACAAGTATAATACGAATGAAAATCCGTAAATAAGTTGATTGAATATATATATATATATGGTTGTGGCTGAAATTTTACCGCGATTTCGCTGGAAGCGGGTGCAATTTTTCAGATTCGCACCCGCTCCCGGCGAAATCCTGCGGTTGTCCTTATGACAAA
>NC_046661.1:4796858-4797879 GCF_010883055.1 Belonocnema kinseyi | reverse complement strand
TGTACCAAGGGTTTCTGCTGAATATGGTTACAAAAATAAATAGGCAGTCGCGGACAATTATCCAGGGGTGGTCCCGAAGGAATTAACCCCCAAGCGGAGGTATGAAAACCGTGCCGAAAGATGAATGGCACCTCGCTAAGGTGTCTAGAACGGTGACTCTGGGATACCGGGCGACCTCTCAGAGTACGCAGCCTTATCCTTGCATGCGGGGCTCTACAAGGATGGACGAACCCCTTTCCCTAGCTGCTCGTGGGAACAACAATGACAACACCAAACATAGTTGTAGTAAGTGCGGTTCAAAACAACAGAACGCGCAGGGCTCCCGACAATGGGTCGGCCAACAATGCCGACCAATCTAGAGCTGGGGGAGACAACGAAAATGTATTCAATGCGATGGATCGGCGGGATCTCGTGACCTTTGGGTGGACGGAGCAACTGAATCATGATTTGCAAGACTGCTACGATGCGAGTGTGGCCCGTGAACGGGGTTACATGGCACGGCTGCATGCTCTGTGGTGCGAGAAACACCCTGAGCTATCGTACTTTTCGCAGCAACGTTTGCGAAACCATGCTGAACTACTCTGTAAAAGGGGCTATGTAAGCGGAACGCCTACTCTACCACAACTAGAACAAGCCGGCAACAAAGAAAGAGAGGCGACACTAAGACCAACCGCGGGCAGGCATCCAATAGATGAAGAGCAATGCTTTACGACCCGCAGAAACATCAACACCAAGTTTTCTCTCAAGCCTAAAGATCTGGCTGAAATGGATGACGAGCTTCGTGGACATTTTTCCGGTGAATCCGACCTCTGGGCTATCAATTATTGTGTGCATAATGCAGCGAGAGCTTTGGCCGATGCAAACCGTAAAACAAAACCAACGATTGATCATAAGACCAAAAGACGAATGCATCAAATTACCGTAAAGATAGGCTGGGCAAGACAGTACGCGTCCCGCATTCAATGTGTGATTGACTACATTACATCTGGCAGGAATTTTACCGCCAAGGTTCGAAAGTTCG
>NC_046661.1:4794333-4796758 GCF_010883055.1 Belonocnema kinseyi | reverse complement strand
TACATACATATATGGAGCGGGTGCTAATCTGGACAATTGCACCCACTCCCAGCGAAATCGCGGTAAAATTTCAGACACAACCACGTCTCACGACCGTGATATAGGTGGTTACAGTCAGTAAAGAAATCAATACGACGATCCAGCAAAAGCCTTGTGCACCCTAAGAGCACGGAGCGACCCAAGGACTACCGCCTTCTGCATTTTTACCGCAAGTGTTTTAGCATATTGTTGACACGCAGGGATGCTTTTTAGGCCATTAGAAAGTGAAAGCTTGGCACCTACAAGAGCGCCGATGATAAGGACGATTCGTTTAACAGAATATTCCGGGTACAATCGTTGCAACTCTCTTATAAGGTCCCGATACCTCTCTTTCTTTTCATTCTCCTTGGTTATGATGTTTTTGTCAGCTGGTGCCGAAAATTCGATAAAAAACATGGTTGGCTTCTCGAAGTCAAGAAGAACCATGTCAGGCCTCGAATGAGCAACAGAAACAATTGTCGAGAATATAAAGTTCCAGTATATGCGGCACTTCCCATTCTCGATAACTGACTCGATTTCTCTAGGAGCATTTAGAGGAGCGATATTAAGGTTAATGCCGTAAAAGTGACAGAGATGGTAATAAAGCATTCTTAGTGCCGCATTGTGCCTTTGAATGTAGGTCGTTCCCGCGTGAGTTGGACAACTAGAGATAGTGGCAATAATGTAATGTAAGGCAAAAGAGGAGTGGGCTCATGGTGTCGCCCTGAAAGTCACCTCTCTGAAAGGTGACCCTGTTAGTTGTCACACGATTTTTTCCAGATGAGATAGTAAATCTGGTTTTCCAAAGCGGCATCAATCTCTCCATGCACCTAACTATTTGCGGATGAACTTTCAAAATTTCCAAAAGACAGATGATAAGTCTATGGGAGGTCGAATCGAAAGCTTTCCGATCATCAATCCAGGCCAGCGATAGGTCACGCTGGTAGAATGCTGCATCTTTGCAGACACATCTATCGATGAGCAGGTTCTCCCGACATCCGGCTACGCCTTTCTTTGAACCATGTTGTTCATACATTTCTTGCTACACAGGTTCAATTGCCCGAACAATCCTATCATTTAGGATAGCTGTGAATATCTTATAAAGTGTGTTCAGACAAGTTATTGGCCTGTAATTCTTCGGGTCAGCTAAGTTGCCTATTTTCGGCAGGAGTATTGTGCGCCCTTCCACCAACAACTCCGGAATCGGCTCTTGCGACTTAAAATATGAGGTGAAAATACGGGCCAAATTCTGATGGATTGAAGAAAACTTCTTCCACCAGAAGGTTTTGATACAATCTGGTCCCGATGCGGAATAGTTCTTCATCCATCCTAATACTTTTTTCACCTCCTCGGTAGTGATGGGTGGGCATTCGTTATCAGCTGTTATGAGGGCAACACATAACTCCTTGAAGCTATTTATATTTTCTGAGTCTTCGTCCAGTCTATGCTGCACTTCGTAGACTTCTCTCCAAAATACTTCGACTTCCTCTGGTTTGGGTGGGTGTTCGACAGTAACTGAAGAGTCTTGGAAGAGTCGAGATGGGTCAGAGAGAAACTGTTGATTTTCGCTGAGCCACCTCTCCCTCCGCTCTAGACTTCTCTTAGCGTCAGATAGTATCCGTATTCTCTCAACAATGTGCTGCCTGATGATCAGCAGCTTTGACTTGTTAAATGTGTGATAACAGTTTCGGAGTTCACGCGCGAACTTTTGAACCTTGGCGATAAAATTCCTGCCAGATGTGATATAGTCAACCACGCACTGAATGCGGGACGCGTACTGTCTTGCCCAGCCTATCTTTATGGCAAGTTGATGCATTCGTCTTTTGGTTTTATGATCAACCGTTGGTTTTGTTTTACGGTTCGCATCGGCCAAAGCTTTCGCTGAATTATACACACAATAATTGATAGCCCAGAGATCGGATTCTCCGGAAAAATGTCCACGCAGCTCGTCATCCATTTCAATCAGATCTTTAGGCTTGAGAGAAATCTTGGTGTTGATGTTTCCCCGGGTCGTAAAGCATCGCTCTTCCTCTGTTGAATGTCTGTCCGCGGTTGGTCTTATTGTCGCCTCTCTTTCTCTGTTGCCGGCTTGTTCTAGCTATGCTAGAGTAGGCGTTCCCCTTTTTGGAGTAGTTCAGCATGGTTTCGCAGACGTTGCCTCCAGGGGCCACACTCGCATCGTCGCACTCTAGCAAGTCGTGATTCAGTCACTCCGTCCACCTAAAGGTTGTGAGATCCCGCCGATCGATCACATTGAATCCATTTTCATTGGCTCCTCCAGCTCTAGATTGGTCGGCATTGTTGACCGACCCATTGTTGGGAGCCCTGCGCGTTCTGTTGTTTTGAACCGCACTTACTACAACTATGTTTGGTGTTGTCATTGTTGTTCCCACGAGAAGCTAGGGAA
>NC_046661.1:4786174-4794233 GCF_010883055.1 Belonocnema kinseyi | reverse complement strand
TCCTTCGGGACCACCCCTGGACAATTGTCCGCGACTGCCTATTTATTTTTGTAACCATATTCAGCAGAAACCCTTGGTACAGGGTCCCTCTATCCACAACCCTTGGACGCGTTCGGTGGCTTTGTCATAGGCCCTTCAGTTATATATATATTGTATAATAAATATACAAGATTGCTTAATCATTATAAAGATTAGCTTTTATGACAGAATATCCTTTTTTGTTAGGACAGGTATACAGACGGAAAGAATTAGTCGCTTAAAAATTAGTCGACTTTGTGTATTAGTCTCGGATACGAGAAGAAGTCGAATAAAGTTTTGAAACCTCCTTGTTGAAGAATGTGATCAATGATAATGTAGAAATTATTACACATTTCAGAAAAATCACAAAATGTTAATTGCAGAGTTTAAATAAACAGCGGTATCAAATTTCTAATCTAGTTGACGAGAGTCTCAGCGAAAGTCGAAGAAGATCGAGAAGAAAGGAAAGAAAAAAAAATTATTCATAGCGTCACAAGTTCAACACACCCCACGCTTTTATGCATATACATATACAGCCATGCATACAGACAATATTTTTGTAGCATACCCGACTTTGTGGCTTATACGCAATTCTATTGAGCATTTTAATATGACGCCACGCTCGATCGGTAAGTAAAAAATCGTGATATAGCTTTGCTTTTAAGAAAGAAAAGCCATTTATTTAATTGTTGTTGGCAATTTGGAAAATTTGCGATTAGGCAATCCACCACGAAAAATTATAATTTGCTTCAGGCGATTTCAAAGAATGTCAAGTGAGTTACTGAAAAGTTATTTAAAAAGATTTTAATAATTTGAAGAGATTTCAGTTGATGTAATTTTTTTAATATTTAAAGGAATTTAAGAAAATTCAAAGGATTTTAATTAACTGTACGCAATTTCGAAAATTTTAAATGATTTTAAAGAAGTCGAAGGAATTTAAAAAGAAAATCGGAGGATCCAATGGATTTTCAAACAAAAAATTAAAGAATTTCTTAAATTCAAGTGATTTTAAGGAATTACTATAGGGACTTGACGGGATTTTAAGGTTTTCTTTTAAAGGATTAATATTGAAGCTATTTAAAAAGTTATTTGAAAAGATTTTAATAAATTTTAAGAGACTTCAATTTTTTGAAATGCAATAATTTAAGGATTTTCAAGAAATTTTAAGGATTCGAAAAAAATTTACGGATTTTAAGAGATTTTAATTAATTTTAGTCGATTTTGAAAATTTTAAAATGATTTCAAAGAATGTGAAGGGAATTAAAAAAAAATTCGGTGGACTTTAAGGATTTCTAAGATATCAAGGGATTTTCAGGAATTACAAGGGACTTGGCGGAATCTTAAAGCTTTTTTTAAAAACATTTACAACTAATTCAAAAAGGTTGAAGGACTTACAAGTTATTTTGTAAGATGGTAAGAGAGTTTTATTGGTCTTAAAGAATTTCAAGGGAGTTTTTGAAAAGTGATTAAAAAAAATTTGAATGAATTTGAAAAAGTTCAAATATTTTAAGGAATTTTAAGAGATTTAAAGGAATTTAAGAAAATGTAAAGGATTTTAAGAGATTTGAATTAATTTAAGTCAATTTTGAGAAACTTCAAAAGATTTTAAATGATTGAAAAGAAGTTGAAGAGATTTAAAAAAAAAATCCTAAGAGCTTGAGGATTATCAGAAAATCTTACAGGATTTCTAAGAGTTCAAGTGATTTTAAGGAATTACTACGGACTTGACGGGATTTTAAAGTTTAGTTTTGAAGGATTTGAAAATATTTCCATAAGTTTTAGTGACTTTAAAGAATGTTAAGCAATTAATTCAAAACTTATTTGCAAAAATTCAAAGATTTTAAGGATTGTCAAGTATTTGAAGGAATTTAGAAAAAAAGTCGCAGAAGTTTAAGAATTTTCAAGAAATCTTATAGGATTTCTAAGGAGGATTACAGTCTTTGATAATTTTTGTTTTCTCAAATTGCAAGAATAATCTCTTGACATCTTTGAAAAACACACTTTAACGAAGTACCAAAATTCCAAAATTTTGACCGCCAACCATCCAAACAATGCAACCTAACCTCAATCACGGCACATTATATTTTTTCTTGATAGATTGGCGAAATCGCACACTTCCTCAATTGCTAACAATAATTAAAGAAATGACTTTTCTATCTGAGAAGCAAAGTCAGATTACGATTTTTCACTTACTTTCGTCTATAAAAATTCATTTTAGTCGAACTCCTATGTAATCAATGCTTTTCAGTCCACCAAGTGGTATGGCCTTATAGATTTCGACGATACCGACCGATTATGGCATAATGTTAGAATACTCAAAACTAAACTAACTTAATACTACCACATATAACGCTGCATACACTGACGGACTAACGCAATTTCGCACGCTGAATGTCATTATTCGAACGGCCCTTAATACTCACTAGGTGTTTCTGCCACCGCTTGTGAGAATCGCAGCCGTATCTGTAGTATGAAAGGACCCGAGAATGTATTACTGTTGAAAAAGCTTGTATAAACAAAATGCTTTATTGGTTTTTGATGTAATTTAACTGTACTTAACAATATTGTAGACACGAAAACGTTAGAAAGCTTATTCAGTTATTCTTTAAATTATAATGTAATTTATAATATTATTCAGAGCTGTGGATCAAGCTAGAAATTTACCCCCACCATACCTACAGTTTTGGAGCCGCAAAACAGAAGGTGCATGGTTACCACTGTAAGTTCGCGTGTAAGCTGAAAATGCACGATTCGAACTTCGGTTTGCTCAGGTCTTCTGCTGCACGATGAATGCCGATAAGAAAGCTCCGGAAAACTTCGTTGTTCTTCTATTTATATCTCGATCCGCATTTGAAAGTCGATTTTGCGTCGATTTTGCGGTTATGTTTTTCAGGTGTATATAATATGGATATTATTACTATTATAATACTTTTAATAAAATACATAAATTAAAAAAAAATGTTTTAATTTCTTTCAACACAATAGTTAAATTAAAAAGAAAAGTTAAATTTTCACACAAAGAGCTGAACTGTATACTACTTTAAATAAATTGATGAATCATCATTAAAAAAAAACAATGTTAACAAAGAATGTTCCACTTTCAACCAGAAAAATTGCAAAAAATCTTTAAGATTCTTTGAAATTGCTTTAAATTATTGAAATGGATTGAAAATTCTTTGACATGGTTTGAAACATCCAAAAATATTTAAAATCCTTTAAAATCTGTGGAAATTTTTCAAAGCACTTCAAAATTCCTTGCAATTTTTAAAATGCGCTGCAATATTTCAAATGCTTTAAAATCTTGTTATATTACTGTAATCAATTGAAAATTCCTTGGAATCTATTGAAACATTTTTAAATACTTTTAAATACTTCAACACCTCCAAAATATTTGGACATACCTTGAAATTGTTTAAAAAGATTTTTAAAGTACTTCTTTAAAATTCTTTGAATTCTTTAAAATTATAAAAATAAGATGAAAATTCCTTGACATCTTTTGAAAAATCCTCAAATGTTTAAAATCCTTTAAAATCTTTTAAAATCTCTTGAAATTGTTTTAAACTTGAAAATTCCTTGAAATTTTAAAAATACGCTGAAATATTTCAAATCCTTTAAAATCTCATTCTAAATTATTGAAATCAATGGAAAATTCCTTGGAGTCTATTAAAATATCCTGAAATATATGAAATCCTTTAAAATCTCATATTTAATTAATTTAATCAATTTAAAACTCCTTCTTGGAATCATTTCAAATTGTTTTAAATTTTTCAAATCTTTTGAAATACCTGACACATTTTTTTAATATTTCTAAAGTACTTTGAATTTTTTCAAATAATCCTTCCATAATTTTTTAATTCTTTGAAATTGCTGTGAATTATAAAAATAAATTTAAAATTTCTTGACACCCCTTAAAAAATCCTCAACTATTTAAAATTCCTAACCATCTTTGGATATTTCTTGACATTTTTTATAGCTCTTGAAAATTCCTTGAAACTTTAAAAATACCCTGAAATATTTCTACTCTTTTAAAATATCCTCAAATATTTAAAATCCTTGAAAATCTTTTAAAATCTCTTGAAATTTTGTAAAGCTTCAGATTGAATTTTGGAAAAGACAAAAATTTCAAAACGTTACATACTGAAATGTTTGTAGATTTGAGTCTTGGAAATGGCATCACTAAAAATTCAAAGCTTTCGAAATTTAATATTAAAAAATTTTCAACTATGAAATGTGAATAACTTTCAACTCGATGGGATTCAAGTCTATAAAATTTTAATTGTGAACTTGGAAGTTTCTCAACAAAAAATTAGTAATCATAAATAAATTGAAGGTGCTCAAAATTTAAAAGTATGTTTTTTAAAAAAAGGTATATAATTTAAGAATTATATACAAGAATTGTTTCAGAAATAGTTAAACTTTAACTCGAGTAATTTCTATTAAAACTTCAATTTAATAGGTTAACAAATCTACAAACAGTAACATTTTTCTGTTTTCTAAATTTCAGTCTCAAATAATTTCATTTACAGATTGTCCTATTGAAAGACATACATTGAAATTTTGAACGCTTTCAATTTATTTATGATATTAATTTTTTATAAATAAACTTCCAAGTTTACAATTAGGAATTTGAAGATTTGAATCCCATCAATTTGAAAATTATTCTTAATGAATAGTTGAAAGTTTTTGATACAATCAATTTCGAAACCTTCGAATTTTTATTGATCCCATTTTCAAAACTCTAATCTACAATCATTTCAATATTTAACGTTTTGAAAATTTTCTTTTTTCTAAATTTCAGTCTGAAGCTTTACAAAATTTCAAGAGATTTCAAAACATTTTTAAGGATTTTAAATATCTGAGGATCTTTTAAAGGATGTCAAGGAATTTTTAATTTATTTAATTTACAGGAATTTCAAAGAATTAAAAAAGTGTTGGAAGGGTTATTCAAAAAAATCCTAAAGTACTTTAGAATTCTTAAAAAAATGTTCTACGTATTTAAAAAGATTTTTAAAGTAATAATTTTATTGTTTGTTTTACTAAAAGAATTTGTCACATTTACGAAGCTTTAAAATTCTTTATTGAAATTATGAGCTTTGAGAATGAAAAGATTTCAAATCTTCAGTCCATCAAAATTGAGTGCTCGTGAAATTCAAGCCTTTAAAAGTTAAAAACTAGGCAATTTTATAAACAATTTCATAAATGTTATGAAATTAATTTTTCAATACAGATAGTTTTAACATATTCTATTTAAAATTTCTAATTTTTTCAACTTACAAACTTTAAGGCTTCTTAAATTTGTACATTTTTTAAGTAATAAATTACAAAATTTGTAATTCCATTGAAGAGGCGGTACATTCTAAACTTTTCATTCCTTTCGAAGTTAATAAAATTAGAAATATGTAAATTTAAAATCGGCTGCCTACAAAATTAAATTCTAATTCAGTTTGTAAATGTAAAAGATCAAAAGTGAACTATCTACGTGAACACTGGTGCGCATTATCTCTCGTTTTCTGCGACTGTCGATGAAGTTCTATAAGCTGAGGTGTCTCAGTTCTTTGATTTCTCGTCTCTTAAATTATCTTTAGCAAGAAATCTAAAACTCCGTTTAAAATAATATAAAATTTGATTAACTTTATCCTATAATGTACAAAAATATGTTTTAAATCTTAAATCTTTCAAATTCTTCGACTGTCATCTAAACTATAGAGAAACTCTTTCAAATATTGTTAACCTTTAGAGTATTTCTTGGAGAAGATCGCTTAGTTCATAAAATACTTTTACATAAGAATTAATCCACTTTTTTTCTGCGACTCATTTTTTAAATATTAGTAGACTTTATTCAAATCTGATAAATAGTTTTCTATTATTTCTTCAAAGGCATTGAAACATTTGAAGATTTTTCTCTCTGTCCATAGAAACTTCTCTTCAAGACATAAATTGAATTCTGGCTCCGTCACAAAACTGAGATACGCTCCTTTCGAAATTTTCGACTTCAGCATGTCTTAATTGGGGGAAATTCAAGGTGAAACCAAATCGAAGGACTTTTCCTCGGGTCTTAACGAAACTTATGAAAAAAATTTCTGATTTTTCTTTGAAGTGCTATAGTTTTTAAACTGATATAGATATTATACTTTTTCTTTCTGGTTCTAGTAGTTCTTTCCATTTTTTTCGAAATTTACAACAGAACTGGGAAAAATCTTTAAATTGACAAAATGGCGGCGGTTTTTCTAAAATTTTTGAAACTCAATTTTATCAAAAAGATCAGTTTTTTCTTGATTTTTTTCCAGGTATAGGTACTATTTTGGCGAATATATGTCAGGAAAGTTTATCTTGTGTCCGCACCTTGGAGAGGAGAAACAATTGTTTTTGTTCCTGAAAAATGAATATTTACATTTTGTGCAAAAGCGAGACCAGATACGAAAAGTCAAATAAGTAAAGTTATTCCTTTGAAAAAGTTCTAAAGAAAAGTCCTTTGCTACTTTTGTCTATCTAAAGTTTCTTTCGAAATTTCCGCTTAAATTAGAATAATTCAAAATTTCCGAAAATTGAAGGTATTTTATGAAAATTTTATAATTTGAATGTCAGAAAATATTTCAAATTAGTATCAAATTTTTTCAACTTGTCCATTTAAACATTTCTTACTTATTTCTGACATACTCTGACAGACTATTGTTATGAGAAAAATACAGCTATAGCCGAATTTCTTCTTATTTAGGCGCAAATCTCGAAAGAAACGGAAGATAGAGAAAAGTACCAAGAGACTTTTCTTTAAAATTTGTTGAGAAGTATAACTTTGCTCGTCTGACAATTTTCGTATCTTATCTTGCTTTCGCACAAAATGTAAATATTTATTTTTTTGGTAACATGAAACATTGTTTCTCCTCTCCAAGGCGCGGGTACAAAATAAATTCTCATAAGATATATTCGCCATAATTGTACCTACAAAAATCAGACCATATTTTCATAAATTGAATTACGAGTTTTAAAAGTTTAAATACTCATAATTTTGTCCAAAAAATGTCTATTAAATCAGTGAAATACGTGTCTTCTAAAAGCTTTTAGAAAACAACATATTTCATCCGCAGCCGATTCTGTGACTTGAGCGTGTTCAGCCTGTATGATTTGAAATTAATTCAGCCTAATATGCTTATTTTTTCCTGAGAATTGGCATATCCGCTGTCAACCTGCGTATTTCGCTAAGATTGCAATTTCAAGAATATCTCTTGTTTAACGCGACTCATTACGAGTGATCATTTAAGAATGATCTTAGCATGTATAAAAATGGCTCGAAAAATGGTAAAGTTCTTCCGAATAAAACGTACCGTGGGAATTAATCGTTGGAAATATATATAAGCAAACTCGACCGAAAATGAACCGGTGATGATTCACGCTATCTTCTGTGCTAATCTTAATACCAAAAATCTTAGGCATGGCTGTGGACGCGAACGTATCTGGTGGCAAGGTCACATCTCACTGCTGCTGTGTGGTAGACCTCCGGTTTAAGCGAATCTCCCATAGATCATAGTACAGAAAAAAACAGAAGATAAACTTTATATCGATTTTCGATGGAAGATTCGCTGCAATAAAAAATAACTTTATAGGATAAACTTTAACCAAATATCGGTTAAACTTTCTTTTGTTTTCCCATGACAACACATGTGTTTTGAAAAACGCGAAGTTGTTTGAATAAAACTTGATCCCTCTTGAAAATTTCCTGCACCAAGGCAATTAGGCGCACCTAATCGTGCACCAGGTCCTTTCAAACGTCATCTACGAGAACTTTTTAGAAAAGTGAAGGCAAAAGGAAACAGAAGTCGCTTAGATTAGAAGCGTAAAGATTGTAAGCAATGGTAATGTAAAAGTTAAGTAGACTAAGATGCGTTTGCGTTCTCATGCTCTCTCTTTCCCTCTCTCTCGCTTGCACTCTCGCTTTCGTTCGCTCGCCCACTCGTTTGCTAATAAGTCCTAAATTGCGCTATCACAGAAAATAAAGATAACGAACTAGATATGAGACTTTATGGGAATAGTTGTAAATAATTGT
>NC_046661.1:4781573-4786074 GCF_010883055.1 Belonocnema kinseyi | reverse complement strand
TATACATATACATATACATATACATATACATATACATATGCATATACGCGGAAAGATTGCAAGGAATGGAAGTCATGTAAACGCTTAGGGGACACATTATGAATAAAGAAGAGAACTTGTTTGAAATTCAAATGTTGTCTATAACAAAAACAATTACAAATGGTCAGACATGTATTCTACCAGAACTTTTTCAAAATTCAAATTTTTCCAACACCCAAAATAACTACCAATGGTGAGGCGATCACCCGGGTGCGCCGGATCTTGCACTGGGTCATTTAAAACGTCATCTACGAGAATTTTTTTTGAAATTAAATTTGATCCAGAACCAAAACAATTACAAATAGTGAGTCGAGGACCCAGGTACGCAGGATCGTGCACCAGGTACTGTAACACGTACTCTACAAGAACTTTATTGAAATTAAAATTTTGCCAACACCCAAAATACCGACCAATTGTGAGGCGATAACCCGGGTGCACCGGATCTTGCACTGGGTCATTTAAAACGTCATCTACCAGAACTTTTTTGAAAGTTAAAATTTATCAATAACCAAAACAATTACAAATGACCAGCCGACGACCCGGGTGTGCAGGATCGTACACCAGGTAATTTAACAAGTATTTTACAAGATCATTTTCAAAATTCAAATTTTCCCAACACCTAAAATAAGTACCAATGATGAGGTGATGACGCGGGTGCATCGGATCTTGCATGATCCTGCGTACCCGGGTCCTCGACTCACTATTTGTAATTTTTTTGGTTATGGATAAAATTTAAATTTTAAAAAAGTTCTCGTAGATGACGTTTTAAATGACCTGGTAAATCCGGGGCACCTAGGTCGCCGCCTCAGCATTGGTAGCTATTTTGCATGTTGGAAAAGTTTGAATTTTAAAAAAGTTCTTGTAGAATACGTGGTAAACTACCTGGTGCACGATCCTGCACACCCAGGTCGTCGACTCACCATTTGTAATTGTTTTGGTTATGGACAAAATTTAAATTTCGAAAAAGTTCTCGTGGATGATGTTTTAAAAGACCTGGTGCACGATCTGGCGCACCCGGGTCGTCGCCTCACCATTCATTGTTATTCTGGGTATTGGACCAATTTTAATGTTGAAAAAGTTATTGTAGAATACGTATCAAACTACCTGGTGTACGATCCTGCGCACCCAGGTACTCGACTCACTATTTGTAATTGTTTTTGTTATGGATAAAATTTAAATTTTAAAAAAGTTCTCGTAGATGACGTTTGAAAAAACCTGATGCACGATCAGGCGCGCTTGAGTCGTCGACTCACCATTGAGAGTTATTTTGGGTCGTAGAAAAATTTACATTTTGCCAAAGTTCTTTCAGAATCCGTTTTAAACTACCTGGTGTACGATCCTGCGTACCTGGATCGTCGACTCACTATTTGTAACTGTTTTGGTCATAGACAAAATTTGAATTTCGAAAAAGTTCTCGTAGATGACGTTTTGAAGGACCTGGTACATGATCCGGCGCACCCGTGTCGTCTTCTCACCATTGGTAGTTACTTTGGCTGTTAGCATAGTTTAAATGTTTAGCGTGTCCTAAGCATGAGAGACGAACAAGAGCAAGACTGGCGCCATGGCGCCACATATTTCCAAGTGTATTGCCATGTTTCAGCTACGCAAACTTTTTTCACGTGGGTAGTATCTTGAACAATCTTGACAACTTCGCGTTTTTTAAAACACATGTGTTGTCATGGAAAAAAAAGAAAGCTTAACCGATATTTCGTTAAAGTTTATACTGTAAAGTTAATTTTGGTTGTAGCGAATCTTTAATCGGAAATCTATGTAAAGTTTATATTCGATTTTTTCACAAAACTGTGAAAATGTTTTCTTTGATCCTGCCAAAATGTGGAATTTGAATAAATAACTCGAAATAATTTCAAATTGTAAAATTGTTTATAAATCTAGTGTTCAAGTGTAAGCAATTTTCGAATGTTTGAAACTTATTTTTTCTAAGTTCAGATATTTCATTTCAACAACATTTAAGTGACAAACATCACGAAAATATCCGAGGTTCAAGTAAGAAAATTAAATATAAATCAGTCTCTAAAAAATGTTGGTCCCGGAACGGGCAGTTTCTCACAAGCGGTGAGAATTTTCTTGGTTGGTATATAAAGACCACTTCAGTCAATACCCACAGCGTGCGATATTCTGCGTTACGGAAGTGCGTTGCGTGCATTATATGTATTTATGTTAGGTTAGGCTATAGAATCATACTCATGTTTGTGTACATACAATAAGTTTAGAATGTGTCTCTCGTGTGTGTCCTCCGTCCATCCTTTCTTCTGATATAGAAATTAGGCTAAATATAGAAGTCCCTATATAAATCGGAATATTTTTTTCATGTTGAAAAGGACGCGCAGAAATTACAGAACGCTGCCGTGTTTTTGCTTTGAGAGGCGTTCTGTGAAATATCCAGTCTTCCACTTTGTTTTTAAAGGACTTTAGTTTAGCAAATTTTAAAGCTTTCCATTGCGAAAATTACTGTCCCATTTAAGAATTCTTCCTGCATTATATTTAATTCTCATAGAAACAGTTCTGTAGAATTTAGAATAACGTAGGTCTGTAATTATTACGGATTTTTTCTCATGTCCGCTACATCGGAACTAATTCTATAATTCCTCAAGTACACATTTTTCCCTGTATCCGCGCGGACCGCTGGGTGAATTCACGGGCGCAATAGGCAATGGATGAATTGTATCATCTAAAAAACATTCCTTTTCGACATTTCTGCGACAGTCATCATATGACTCCATTTTTCCACTTAGCAAGGGATGGGTTTTATAGAAAATATCACAATTTTGGATGGCACAACTCATTCACAAATCGCGTACAAATGAGAATTTATTGGAGCAAGACATTTTTGTGTGCCGTACCTGTTACAGCTGTCTTGTATGGATATGAGGTCAGTGAGAGAGCTTTTGTTGTGTGTCGCGATGGCATGAGCGCGTATTCAGAAGTAGTTCCCTAGGTCGCCACCTCTCAGTTACAAATGAATTTTGAAATTATTTTACAGATCGCAACTCGTGTAATAGTGTACTGGTTAAGATAATTTACTTACGTGCTTAGATTTATGCGTTCGAATCCACCCCTCCATTGCGTGCGAAATTTCCATTGTATTATAAGCGTTGTTACTTGAAAATACTAATTAATTATAAGTATATCCGAAAATATATTGATAATGTCTGATTGCACGGAATAATACGATCAGTCTAATCGGCTTCAGTATGCATCGGAGCCCCATGGCTGCTCATAGTGAGCTTACCATCTTGCTTATTTGCGTGTTCCTTCCGTTTCGAGTGATTTTTTTACCACAGTAGTTGAATTTTGAACCAAAAATCTAAATTTTTAACATAAAAGTTTATTTCAAACAAAATGTTTTAATTCTCTACCAAATTGTTGAATTTACAAGTCAAAGAGACAAATTGTCTAAAAAAGAGTTGAATTTTCAATCTGTAAATACATATGAATGTTAAAGAAAAAAGTTAATTTGATCAAACAGTTACATTTTAAACTAAAATGATGAATCTACAACCAAAAAAAATTAATTTTTTACAAAATAGTTCAACAAACAAAAATTAATTTTCAACAAAACATCTAATAATTAACATTTGAACAAGATTCTTATTGAAAATAAAAAACAGCGAAATTCAACCAAAAATGAAAAACTTTCGATACAGTTCAATCCTCTACCAAAACAGATTCATTTTTAAACCAAGCAATTTGCATTTTTCAATAAAAAGGGTGAATTTTCAGACAAGAAGATTAATTTTCTACCAGAACGAAAAATCGTCAACTAAATAGCTCGATTTTCGACCAAAAAGATCAATTTTTAATCCAAAATAGCAATTTGTAACCGATAATGAAATAGTTACTTTTCAGTGGAGCAATTAAATGCGAAACAAAAAAAAGGAATCTGTAACAAAACAGTTTAATTTTCAACTAAAAAGATGAATTTGGACTAAAATGATGAATTTAAAAAAAAAGGAAAATTAATTTTCAAGAAAAGAGTTCAATATTCGACCAAAGGTTTCAATTTTCAACCAAAAGTTTGATTTTTTAACAAACCTGTTTTTTTGCCGAAAAAAGCTGTTTCTGGCCAAAAAACAGGTGACACCCCTATTCCTCAATTGGACCACGAACATAATTGTGTACTAGTGTTTGGGTTAGAAATATTTGGAATTTGGCTGCGTGAAGCAGTCTGAGTAGAAATGCTTTGACTTAGGTTCGACTTGAATTGCACCCAATCAAGATATGCTGAAGTCGAAAAGTTCGAATTGAGTATGCCTCAGGTTTGAGACGGAGCAAGACTTCAATTTATGTCTTGGAGACGAGTTACTGCCTTAAAGATATACATTTATCTCTTGAGTCGAATTTTTATGACTCCAACACGAGCGGTCTATAACTTCGAGTCTTCATAAAAAGGGTTATTCGCACTGTCATAAAAGCTAATCTTTGTTAAAGATTAAACAATCTT
>NC_046661.1:4779299-4781473 GCF_010883055.1 Belonocnema kinseyi | reverse complement strand
AGTCAATTATACTGCGGCTATTTCCTTTAGACCAGGTGTACATGTGGATCATTTTATGCCTAAACCAAGTATTTGTAATAAACAGACCTCTTTCTAAGCATATACCAACTAGTTTATCTCCGTTATAGTTTGTTCTTGGATCCTCAATATTACCTAATACTCTTTCTGTATCCTGATTTTGGATACCCACCCAACCGTTCATGTCTCCTAGTAGAATTATTCTTTCCCCATGTTCGCAGATGTTTATTGTGTCATTTAAAGCGTCCCAGAAGGCGTGTTTTACTTCTCTAGGATCACTATCAACCGGCGCGTAGCATGCTATAATAAATTGTCTTCTGATTCTTACTTTCATTCTAGCCCACAGCAGTCTGGGAGACACGAAGCCATGGTCTTCGAGATGCTGCTTTGCTCTTTCATTCAAAATCAGACCTACACCTTGTTTACCATGTGATTCACAGTCTACTCCTGACCATATTTCAAATCCGTCTTTCAACACGCTGTTTTTTATGTCTTTAGTTTCGCATCCCTTTTTCTTTGTTTCGGGCACACATAAAATATCTAGTTTCTGCACGTCCATGGTTTCACGCAATTCTTTTACCTTGAGATCATTTACTCCCCTAGCATTCCAAACACCCAGTAGTCTCCATTCGTCGCCTGAAACATGACCTTTAGATTTCCCGTGTGAATGCCTTTTGTCATTAAAAGTTCCAGTCCTTTCCGAGGCTATTTTGTAGTTTGTATTATTCATTGTTTAGATTATACGCCCAACTAATCCCTTTATGCAATAAGTTTATTTTCTGAGTCGAAATCATGTCAAAGTTAAGTATCAAATCGTCATATGGTGGAGATTGTAGTTCTAACGTCAGTCCCACCAAAAACTTCAGTTAATAAGGGAGGGTTGGGAGAGGGGGGAGAGGTAGAACTGGAACCGAGAGAGTATTTTCATTTTTGGATGTCCGCGAAGACTTTTTGAGGTTATGTCGAAATCCTGACGTGTGGGGGTAAAATTAACTTCAGATTCGGTTTCAGCAGCCCAAAAAACACAGAATCAACATTGTATCACTCCTAGGTCAGAAAACTTTTTTTTTGTGTGGCTTTGTAATTAAAGAAGCGATTTTTTAAATAAACACCTAAAAATTCTGGACCCTTATACGAATTACAAAAATATTCGCTTACCAAAGATATAAAATTGGGGGCGCAATGATCCATAAAAACAATTGGGAAATTTATGAGCATGAATGTAGATTATTGTTGATTTTTTTAAGGCTAGCATGTAATTTTTATTCTCATATGTGTTTGACCTCTGTAAAGATTAAACACATACGTAGGTCGCGCGCACTGGACTTTCAGTGGGTATGTTTTTTCTGAGGGGTAGCATGGGGGAGGCATAATTGAATGCTTTGTATAATTAAGCTGCGCCATAACTCAGCGAACGTCGCGCCTCCAGCCGCGGGCTAATCTGTTCCCTCTTTTCCAACCTCTCCTCTGTATTTGCCTGACAAGTGTACGTATCGGTATTCGTGTTTTTTGGGATACCAATGATAGTTTCAGTTAATCATAAATATATAAATTATTACTTATGAGAAAAAAGCAAAGAATTTTGTTGCTTGTTTCGCGGCAGTTTATTGAACAATTGGGAAGAGTTTACATACTGACAATCAGTATGATTTCACGGTGTAACTCGTGGAATTCCGTCATGGGTTTAATCACTGAGGTTTACTGGTTCAGTACCAGTAGTCGCAGTCGTACGTGCTGTTATTCGTCAGCTGGTTTGGCATGACACTTAGTATTTATCAGTTTTTTTTAACCTTTGCGTTATCTTTTAAAAACACTAAATCCACAACAATAAATGAGAACCTGGCCGCAGTATAATAGGATATAATAGGTTTCGTCTAATTTTGGGAAGCCCCTCATTCCGTCAACGTGTGGCCTCGCTCTAAGTCAAAACCAAGTTGTCAGGGGCCTCCCCATTTATAAATGAAAGATATTATATCCCCTCCCGAGTAAAAATGCTTCGACTTAAGTTCGAATTTGTTAGGTCTTGAGTTCATCTCCAAGACATCAATGCCTGGCTTCCTCTCTAAACTGAGTCGACACACAGGCCTTCGTCTTACTTTTATGGCCGCGACAGGTAAAACGGCGTTTACTTGTCTCAAGTCGAGCCATGTGTAGGC
>NC_046661.1:4748703-4779199 GCF_010883055.1 Belonocnema kinseyi | reverse complement strand
TCCATGATATGATGTTGAATGATCCCAAAGTGAAATTGAGAGAGGTAGCTAATGCTGTAGGCATATCATTGGAACGTGTGGGCAATATCCTGCATTCAGTTTGGGGAATGAAGAAGCTCTGCGCGCGATGGGCGCCGCGTTTGCTCACAGTGGACCAGAAACGAATTCATGTGACAACTTTCCAGCAGAATTTGGCATTATTTTCGCGTAAGCCGACCGAGTTTTTGCGCCGATTCATAACCATGGATGAAACCTGAATCCACAACTACACTCCTGAGTCAACGCAACAGGCAAAACAGTGGGTTTCACCGGGCCAAAGTGCAAATTGTGTGCAAAATTGCATGAAAACGGCTTCGAATTGGTTCCTCAGCCACCGTATTCACCAGACCTGGCCCCCAGCGACTATTACTTGTTCCCTAACCTGAAGAGATCGCTCAGCGGTAAGCGTTTTTACTCAAATGAAGAGCTCATAGCTGAAACTGAGGCGTATTTTGGAAACCTTCCGATCGAGTACTTTTCGGACGGTATCAAAAAGTTAGAAAATCGTTGGACTCGCTGTATCGACCTGAAAGGAGAGTATGTTGAAAAATAAAACCGACTTTGGCCAAAAAAACGTCTCCGTGTTTCATTTTTCAGGGACTTATCAGACTGCCTAGTATCCCTGCGTGTCTCTCTTCAGCATACAACAAAAATCTGCCATCATATTCCCATCCCATCTCCCTTGGTAACGAGTTTCCTTTATTTTAAGCCAGGCTTTTTTTTCTAATCCATACATTGTACTTACGAATGTAGTGTCCCTGAACATAGTTCTGATTTGTGGACCATCGAATACTCCTTTCAATTTAGCCTCAGAAAGTTTAGGGAATTTTCCCACGAGGTATTGGAAACATCGTCCAATTTTGTCAAGAGCTTTTACAAACTGTTTCATTAGTCCAAGCTTTATGTGAAACGAAGGAATCAGAATTTTAGATGGATCTACTAAGTACTCATATATGTTGTTACACGTACCAGGTGCAAACGATGACCTTGTTGGCCACTCTTTTTTTCCTCTAATGATGTGCACGATCTCTACTGTCACACAACCACAAATAGCACATAAAATGAACAAAGTCAGACACACAGGCCAAAACACTTTTTTTGGGGTGCGAGAATCCGGGACTTTTTGTGGTTATATTGAAAACCTGTCGGTATGGGGTGAAATAGACATTGAAATCGGCTTCAGCGACCTAAAAAACATATAATGTACATGGTTTGGCATTCAGGCCAGCATTACTTTTCATTTTAGGCTGTATATGAAGACTTTTTAAAGTTACGTCGAAAATCTGACGTGATAGGGTGAAATGAACGTCGGTTTCGGTTTCAGCGACCAAAAAAACATATGATATACATGGTCCGGCCCTCAGGCCAGCATTAATTTTCATTTTTGGGTGTATATGAAGACTTTTTATGGTTGCGTCGAAAATCTGACGTGATAGGGTATAATGAACGTCGGTTTCGGTTTCAGCGACCCAAAAAACATATAATATACATGGACCGGCCCTCAGGCCAGCATTAGTTTTCATTTTTGGGTGTCTGGGAAGACTTTATGAGGTTATGTCGAAAACCTGACGTGATGGGGTGTAATGAACTTCGGATTCGGTTTCAACGAACCAAAAAACATTCAATCAACATGGTCTCACCCCCAGGTCGGAAAACTTTTTTTTGGTTGTGGCTGTGTTCTTGTGTCAATAGCTTTTCCAATAATACGAAATCTAACACGATTAGCCTCAAGCGAATTCGCTAAGAGTGTTTAATCAAATCCTCAAAAAATATTCCCTGACAATTCTAGGTTTGTGCAATCGAACAGCAATATGCATACAATTCCACTAATTTATCATAAATAATGTTTTCTCAGTCCTTGTAATTGACTAAATGTGTAAAAATAGTACTATTCATATGTAAAATCAAATAACTGTTTTTTTCATTGGCAAAGGTAACTTTATTGAGAAAAAGTAATCTTTTAATAATAAAAGTTTCTAGGCATTTTAATTAATATGCGAAATTTAGAAAGCTTCGACAAATTATATTTAGACCGAATACATTTTAAACAAGACCGGGTTCTACACTGATCTATATACCTGAAGTCGTAGAATCTCTCGGGGGTCAAATATACTGTTTCTTAGAGGAAATTAGGCGCGACTGCTGGCTTTTGCATTTCAAACTCGATAATACATTTATTTTGCGCCTCGCGCTCAATACTGCATTTACCTCGCGCTTCACGCTCGGTCTTTGTATATTCCCCGCACTTGTGCACAGACTTCTTAAAATTAAAAGTCAATGCATTGACAACAGTAATTTGGTGATAGTGAATTCTCTTTTGTTAAAGCTCCTTCGGCCATAACGAACACATTTTCATCACGTATCTCGTGCTTCGCACTCAAATTTGTACCTCAAATTGTATATCATTTCCGTAAATGTATATTATTGCAATTCATAACATGCATTAATATTAAAACAGACGTAGTTTTATTGTCTCGTTTAAAAATTCGAATTCTTTAAAAAAAAAATATTTATTACAAATTTTATTGCAGCTTCTGCCATTTATCTGTGCAATTAGTTTTGACCTTGAACATGATTTTAAAGATAATTTGAAGGACAAGGTGTTTTTTTTTAAATTGGAACCCCTATTTTTGACACCGGATTCGAAAATAGCGGGAAATTTTACCAAGGCTAAATTTAAAATTTTCATTCCTTTATTGTCGGTTGACAAAAACAAATTTTTCGCAAAAAACTCTCTCTGAACTTCAAAGGACCTTGAAGAATGAGATAAAGGTTTATACTTTCAAGGTTGTTGTGACTTTGTCGTTGAATATTCCTCATAAAGGTACATCAAATACGATTATTCTATCAGAAAATGCAGTTGAATATCGTAACCACAGTTTTTTTTAGCATTGAACCTTGAAATGACCTTCTAAAGGTCTTTAAAAAAAATTGTAATACTATTTCAGACGTAAAATTTCCCGCTCTTTTCGAATCCAGATTAAAGATAGGGGTTCCCATTTAAAAAAAAAACACTGACTGAGCGGTGTCAAGCAAAGTCCGAAGTAGCACTTTCACTTCGAACTGTGCCTAGTGAAATTGCGAAGTGCCGGACAGGCTCAGGCAAAGCCCGTAGTAAAAATAAAACCTATGGAGTTTACTTTTCCCGCTCAAGAATCTCCAATTCAAAATAGTCTACAGATCACTGTTGTGAATAGATTTAAAATTTTTTTTTTAGAAGTGATTAGAATTAAATTTTTAATTTAACTTATTGAGGACATTTATCAATTTTTGAGGTTTACTTTTCCCGCTGCACAGTAGCATGGCTCGAGAATTTAGAATTTAAAATAGTCTATAGGTCGCAATTTTGAACGGATATGAAAGTTTTTTTTTACAAACGATCAGCATTAAATTTGTAAGAAAACCTATTGATTATATTTATCAATATTTGTTTCAATATAATTATTTATTCAACGAAAGTTATTTTTTAAACAAAAAATAGAAAAATAAACTCGATATGTATCATATTTAACGTAGTATCTTTCTAAATTCGAAATACGCGACGAGTTTTCTGCAATTTTGAGGGCACTAAATTTGTCTTCGAATTAGATTTTAATCGCTTGATTTTCCGCTTCGTGAGTCATCGTTAAGAATTTTCAAAACCACTGTCGATTGATAAACGTTATTCCGAAGCGATAAACACAACTTATTCGGAAATATTCACTGAAACTCAAACCATAGAATCAAAAATTTACTTCTATAATACATCCAACACTAGTACAAGAATTTCTATTCAAAAATCTTTCAAACTTCGACGACCACGTCAGGAACTAGATTAAACTATTGCTTTTTTTTAGGATAACCAAGTTGGTGCATCATTCCCTGAATAAAAGGTCGGTGGGTGGGAGGGAGTGGGGAAATAACATGTTTTATTAGTTACGAAACCATTACGAAATTAAAAGGAAGTTTTGTTTTGAAGTGTTATTCCTAAACCATTTTCAAAGCAGATATTCAATTTTCCTATTTTAATCAAAGACATATTTTTTATTTACCATACTAAATCTTAGTAACATTGTCTAAACAGTGATTCTAGATCTCAATTATAGTAGAATGTATTTTACACGTATATTGAATCATCTTTCATCAAATAAATCAATAATAAACCATTGTTGTTATTATATATACACCAGTAAGCCATTTCCCTTTCGGCGTAGGCGTGACTCACTCGGTGGGGAAAGGAGTAATGTGGAGAAGGGATAGAGAATTTTCAGATTGATCCAGAATTCTCGTGTTATTTATGTAAATAACACGTTTGTTCCGCAACACTGCTTCGACACAAATTGCTCATCAATCTCTCTAGCAATCACCCCAAGTAAAGATCCTTACAAAGTTATTATGTAAGGTTCCCCCCTTGGGTCCATTAAAGGCCAAGGTCCTTTGTTTTAGGCGTCATTCACTCTACTGACACTCTTTTTATTAAGAGGGCTGTGTACTAGCGTGAGAACTCTGAGTTGAGTGTGCGAGAGAGACAGAAATATGATAAGCACGCCCAAAAGGGTGGAGCTTGTTAGTGACAACAAAAATTTTGATAGCCAATCATAGTTGGAATATTTTCAGAAAAAAAGGGTACGTAGTAAAAAAGGTTTCAAAAAAATTGCCTTGGAGAAAGTTATCATCAGGGGACCGTCACCTTGGGTCAGACATTCTCTGGAAACCGCTACCCATGCGGCGGGTGGTAGTTTGTCGAGCGGACGGTTTTTGGCCTCGCGAGACCTTCCAATTGTTTGAGACTAGACACAGCGGAGGAAAATCCGAATTTTATACAATATTAATTATTAAAATTTTAATGTACTGCATTAGCATCGTTATGTTATTGTGTTCATACTTCGAGATTATTTAATTCCTTTTAATAAGTTCTCAAAATATGTGTAATAAATTGTCTTAATTCCTTCATGTGGAATAGAAGATTTTCAAATTTAATTAAATCAATTCAAGTCCGCCTCCTTAGAGTTAAAATTATTTCAATTTACACATTTAAATAGATTTCTTTGGTGCATTTTTTAAGACGTTTAAATAAAATTTTTAAATGTTAATAAATATAAATCTGAATATTTTTCGAATTTGTAAGTTATAGAAAGATTTAATAATAAAAAATAGGTTAAATAAATGCTTTCGCTAAGTTTTACTAAATCGATTGAGAGGAATAGGATTATCACTTTTTCTGCTTCCGTTGGAGGATTTTTAGTTCCTGACTCTTTTAGGAATCCAAGCATACCGCACAAGTAATAATTGCTAACAATAGTTTTTTCATTAAGTAACCGTGAAAAGTCGAAATAAAGTTTGAGACGCTGAAAATGCTCTTTTTCAATTTTCGTCTGATTGAAAAATATGGTGCAGATAATTTCTAAATATACTTGATATCAAATAAAAATTTGGATTGCAATTTCTCATTCGACTAGAAAAAGTCGTTTTTAATATAAGAATCTTATCTTTTTATTGTTAAATAATCGTTACAAACCGTAAAATTATTCTTCAAAAGTAGGGTAACTTTGACCAAGTATGTTTCTGATTAAAATTTGTGCTAGCAGTGCAAGCCTAGTACAGATTCCTGAAGTCGTAGTACAGAGCATCTATACGCAGCTAGTACTGGCTGGTAACGCTTTACAATGCTGCCTTGTACGGGTTCTGTACTGACAAACCACCGGCGGACGTTTCCGTACGTTTTTCATAAAGGGTCTAGCCAATTAATCGCAATCCATTTCACGTCTATACCCATTTTTTAATTATCTTGAAGCCTTACCAATATTTTTAAAGATTTGTTTAAAATTGATAAATTGATAAAGACTCTGAGAACTTTGAAAGAGGTTACAATAATTTGAAGAAATTTTCAAGATTTTCAGGTGTTTTATAAACTTCAAAGACATTTTCACCAGATTTTTACTTAGAAGTAGTTTACGTGTTTTTAAAACATTCGTAGGAATTTTTTAAATTAATGTCATTACTTTTATGTAATTTTAAAGCTTTTGCGTTACTTTAGGGTAAACAATGATCTAGAATGTCTGAGGATATGAAGCGATTTTACAGGAAGTACGAGGTTTTAAAATATTTCATAATATGTAACATTATCTGATAAGATTTTTAAAGGCTATCCATGATTTTGAAGGATTTAACAAATATCAATTTACTTCAATACATGTTCCATGTAGTCGTAAAATATAATTTCAATATTTTATAATACTGTTAAACATTCCATTTCATTTTCAAGATATGTAAACAATTTCAAGGGATTTTCAAGGGTTTTAATATTTTTATGGAATATTTGTCAATTAGAAAGTTTGTGAATATTTAAGCTTGCGAAAGCGAGGAACGCAACAAAAAGAAATTTGTCAAATATTATTTTTTGAAAATGTTAAAATTTCTAAAGCAATATTTCAGTATATTTCGAAACTATCTCCATGATATGCTTCGATCAGACGATAATTCATATAGAGCATTTTCAAAATTTCAAACTTTATTTCCAATTCTTACGACTATTTTATATGAAAGCATTGTTCACAATTACAAGGGAAAAAATCTTTAACGGGCCTCGTAGCAGAAACCACGGCACTGATGTAGTTTGTTCGGTCATAGCCGTATCTAGTGTCTCCAGAACCTGGGACTTTTCGGCCCCCACTACTTTCCCATCTGGGAGCGACACCATCAAACGTAGTGTTCGGTGAGTCGGCTCTGTAAATGCTGCGAAGCCCAGCCTCGTGTAAACCCGAAAATGCACTAGCAGGAATCCGAGCTCTCCTGACCTCACGAATGACGATCTAGCTGCTCCTCGAATTTATTCAGGTTTTGAAATCCCGAGTTACCTTAGAACCATTAGGCTTATTGCGAAGAGGCAAATATAATTGACTTTATGTAAATAGATGTAAGAGACAAGACTTCTGGGTCTAAAATGTTTCAAATTTAGTGTTGCATGCCTTAGTCATATTTTTAGTAAACAATGGATTTTTAACAAATAAAAAACAAATTTTCGACAAAATAGTTAAATTTTCAATCCAAGAAATTACTTTAAAAAATAAATTTTTAACTTAAACGTTGCAGTTTATACTGAAGTTTGCAGCTGAAAAAATTAATTTTTAAACCGAAATAAATGCGATTTTATCAGCAAAAGAAATTAATTTTTATCTAAAACAAATTAATTTTTAAAGAAGAATAATTCGCTAACAAAGAAGATAAATTTATAACTAAAAAGAAAATTTTTCAAGAAAAAAAATGGTCAACAAAATTGTTCAATTTTCATCTATAGAAACGAATGTTAAACTAAAAAAAAAGTATTTGATCAAAAATGGACTAGTTAAATTTTCAGGCAAAAAATGGAATTTTCAAAGAAAGAAATTAATTTTCAACTAAAATTATAATGTTACAACGAAAAATTGAATAGATAAATTTTCAGTTGAAAAATAATTATCAACCTCAAAAAATCAAAGTTTCAACAAAATATTTAAATTCCCAAGAAAAAAATTAAATTTGCAAAGAAATGTCTTAATTTTCAAACCAATAACTTTTTACCGAAAACAGAATTTAAACATTTTCAAAATCAATTTTAAAACAGAATACCAAAATAAAAGAAGTTTGAACAAAAAATGCATTTTCATCCAAAGAAATGAAATCTTGATTAAAATAGATGAATTTTTAAACAAGAAAAATAATTTTCTACCAAAAAAAAAGATTTTTTGACTGAGAAAGTTCAGTTTCCTACCAAAAAAATTCAACCAAAAATGATCCAATTAAAGTTTTAGTATAAGAAAATGTTTTTTCAGCAACAAAAAATCTATTTTTCAACAAAACAGTTAAATTATCAACCAAATAAGTTATTTTAAAAAATTTTAATTTTAAAATAGTTTCATTTTCGATGGAAGAAATGAATTTTCAACTGAAAATTGTTTTTAAAAAAACATACCATCGAATTTACAACAGAATAGTTCATTTTTTAAACATACAGTTAGATTTTCATTTAAAAAATTATTTTTCAATCAAAAATGAAATGGAAAGAATTCTGAGAGGAAATTAAAATCGTTTGAAAATTTTCAATAATTTTTATTTACAAAAATGTACTTTAAAAAAAATCAAAAAGATTATGAAACACATCAAAATATTTCATAAAATTTAAAAGAGTCTAGAAGATTTTAAAGCAAAATGTTTCAATTTGATAAGATTAAAAAGTTTAAAAAACCGTAAATAAACCAGTAAATTCAAGAAATATTTAGAAGAATGGAAGAGATTCAAATCTAATTTTAGACTTAAATTGTTTAGAAATGTAGATTTTTAAAGATTTCGAAAAAATAATCTTTAGAAGCTTTAAGGGAATTCAGAAAGATTTCAAGGAGATAAAATTATTTTTCTTAAAATTCCTTGTGAAAAATTTAAAAGATTATGTGTCAATTTTTTCACATCTTGAATTAAGGAACATAATTCTTATCAGGCCTTCTTGTGCAATTTTTTTACAAAATTTTTTAAATTATATTTTGCTTTAAAAATCTACTTTCAAATTTGAGAAAGCTTAAGAGATATTCAAAAATTTTGAAAGGATTCAAATAAAATTAAAACTTGTAAAGATTTTTCAAGAATTTTGTAAGTTTTCACGAAAATTAAAAAAATTATTTTAGGTTCCTAGAAATAATTAAAATAAAATTTTATTTCGAAAAATTAATTTTAGGAGATTATTTTAAAGCATTTCAAAACATTCGATAACATTACAGTCGATAACATTACAAACTTTTTAAAAGTGCAAATAATCGAATATATTCAATAAATATTGAATAGAATTGATGAGATTAAAAAAGAATTTAAAGTTCAGAGGAGTTTTAGAAACGTAGGATAAACTGATTTAAAAAACTGAAAAGCCTAAAAATTCCTGTAGAAGAATAAGAAAGATGCGCCTGGAAATTGTGAACGATTATCAGTCTTTAAAATAAAATTCGAATGATTTTTTTAAAAATTACTTTCAGCACATTTCTTCTCAAGCAGAATCACCGATTTTAATCGTTAGAGGTTCAATTATTTCCAATCAGAATAAGTGATTACATAAATTTTGAAAATTCAAAAAAGATAACTTGGAATAAGTACAATGAGTTTTAAAAAAAAGTTTATTTTAATTATACATAAAATTTGTTGAATGATTTCTAAAATATGGGAACATTAAAAATTGTAGTATTTAAATACACTTAACGTTTCAGACTTTTATATTAAATTTTGATAAGATATAATAGATACGTATCTAAAATGAAAAAATAATAATAAAAGTCGATAAACGAATAATTTTTTTGGAATGAATTCTAACAGAAAATTGAAAAAAGATCACAAAACATTTTTTATTATTTCCTAAAATATCTAAAAAGTACGTAAAACATTTTGAAGCAAAATGTTGTAAATTTTCCATATTACTTAACTTTAGAAAAATTAAGGAACATAATTCTTTCAAATTTGAGTAAGTTTTAGAGATATTCAAAAATTTTGAAACGATTCGAAAATAATGAAAACTTTCAAAGATTTTTAAAGGAATAATTAACATAATTTTTTATTTCCAACAATTAATTTGAAAAGATTATGTTTAAACATTTCAAAATATTGCAAAAGATTTCAAATATTCTCAAAGCATCTGAAAAACTTTGGAGGCATTTTTTTTTAATTTTTCAGAATTAAAACAAAAACCAGGAAAAATTTGAATAATTTTTAAAGATTAGAGATTGAAATGTCTAACAAGATTAGAAAAACAGAATTATTTTTCTAATAATCGTGTGAAATATATAAAGAATTTTTTATTTAAAAAAATTTACTTTAAACAAACTTCAAGCAGATTTTTAAACGCATCGAACGATTTCCTAAAATTTAAAAGAAGAGTGTACAAGATTTTAAAGCAAAATGCTTTAATTGTATAAGATTAAAAAGTTTAAAAAAAGTAAATAATCAAGTGAATTCAGGAAGTATCTAGTATACTTGATAAGATTAAAAAAATTTAAACTTTAGAAGTGTTTTAGAAACACAAGATAAACTTTAGGAACTTTAAAAGAATCTCGAAAAGTTTCAGGAGAATAAACATGGTTTCTTAAAATGCTTGGGAAAATTTAGAAGATTATAAGAAAATTTTTTTCTACATTTTGAATGATTTTTTTAATTTTTGATAAAAACTCGAGAGAGTTACTAATATCTTGAAGAATTCAAAACGTTTTAAATAGATAAGAAATTTTCATAATATTTTTTAAAATCCTATAAAATAAAAATAAAATGTCTTAAAAATGTCCTAGGATCTTTTCTGACACATTTGATATATTCGAAAATCTCTTTTTTAGATTTCTTAAAAATCGTATAATAATTATTGACATATAAATTTATAAACTGATAATACTTAGTTTATTGTATATGAAATCTTTACAAAATCTTTAATGTCTTAAAATACTTATCTCAAAATTACAAAATTTAGCTTTTACAATTTTATTTTAATTGTAAAATAATTGTAAATGGAAATTGATTGTAAATAATTGAAAAATAAATGCAACAAAATTTATTTTATGGAGAAATATCTCATGATTATAAAAAGAGAAAAAAAATTGTTAAGGTAAGTCTTTGTACCATTTTAATAACTAATGAACATATTTTTAGATTATTTTTCCTTGATTCTGGCCGAGGGTCAAACATGGTAGAAAAAACCGTCGTGAAATTTCAAATAAAAACTGTACTCTCTATACATTAATTTTTTTTAATTGAGAGTAATAATACATATATAAATATTGCCAAAATTTATTTGAATATGATACGCAATGATTTTTATTTTAAAAATTCCTGTAAATAGTTGGTGTTTGTTAAATTTTACGAATTTGTGTACCATGTTTGACCTTAGGAAATAGATTTCAGGAATAAAATTATAAAAATATCTCCATTAGTTAGTAAAATACTATGAAGAATCGCCTTTCATATTATGGTTGAAATTGAAGAAATAGATATTTCTCTTATCGTTTTTCAGCATATGATTTTTCACTACATGTAAAGCAAATTAAAATACACTTAAAAAAATGAAAATAAGAAAGTTCAGAAATTCATGCAGTTTTCTGTTCAGAAAATCCTACACATTTTTTAATAAAATTCCTATCCACACCACATTCAAAGGAAAATAGTACGTTTAAAACAAAATAAATTTCAAACAAAATTTAACTTACTACATTTTTCTGAAAATTTTAAAAAAGCATTCAAGATGTAAAAAAATTTACTCATAATCTTTTAAAATTTTCACAGGAATTTTAAGAAAAATAATTTTATCTCCTTGAAATCTTTCTGAATTCCCTTAAAGCTTCTAAAGTTTATTTTTTCAAAATTTTTGAAAATCTACATTTCTAAAAAATATAAGTTTAAGATTAGATTTGAACCTCTTCCATTCTTCTAAATATTTCTTGAATTACTGGATTATTTACGTTTTTTAAAACTTTTTATTCTTATCAAATTGAAACATCTTGCCTTAAAATCTTCTACACTCTTTTAAATTGTAGGAAATATTTTGATGTGCTTCAAAATCTTTTTGATTTGTTTTTAAATAAATTTTTGTGAATATAAATTATTAAAAATTTTAAAACGATTATTAGAAAAATAATTCTTTTTTCTAATATTTTCAGATATTCTAATCTTCTAATTTTTAAGAATTATTCAAATTTTTCCTGATATTTTTGCAAGTATTAATTATTTTTTAATCGTTTCAAAATTTCTGAATATTTCGTAAACATACTAAAATTTGAAAGCAAATTTTACAAACCAACATAAACATAACAAGAAATGGTGCGACAAAATTGCGCAAGAAGGCTTAATAAGAATTAAATTCCTTACTTTTTCTAAAATAATATAATATGGAAAATCTACGAAATAATTTTTTTAAATTGTGATATTTCTTTTAATTTTCTCTCAGAATTAAAAAAATTTTTCAGTTGAAAATTCATTTCTTCCATCGAAAATAAAACTATTTTAAAATTAAAAGTTTTTAAAATAACTATTTTGCTTTATATTTTAACTGTTTTGTTGAAAATTCGAATCTTTGTTTGTTGAGAAAATATTTTCTTATACTAAAAATTGAATTGTATCATTTTTGGTTGATTTTTTTTTTGTTTATAGGAAATTGACCTTTCTCAGTTAAAAATTCTTCTTTTTTGGTAGAAAATTATTTTTCTTGTTTAAAAATTCATCCATTTTAATCAAGAATTTATTTCTTTGGATGGAAATGCATTTTTTGTTGAAACTTCTTTTTTTGGTATGAAATGGTTAAAAGTTTATCTATTTTTTGGAAATTACACTACTTAGTGAAAAATTGTTGGTTGTAAATTGATTTTTTAAACTGATAATTTAACCGATTTTCGTTGAAAATTTATGTATTTTGTTAACAAAAATTGTTGCTGTTTTAAAATTGATTTTGAAAATTTTGAAATTCTGTTTTCGGTAGAAAGTTATTGGTTTGAAAATTCAAATATTTGTTTGCAAATTTAATTTTTTTCTTGGGAATTTAAATATTTTGTTGCAACTTTGATTTTTCGGGATTGATAATTATTTTTCAACTGAAAATTTATCTATTCAATTGTTCGTTGAAACATTATAATTTTCGTTGAAAATTAATTTCTTTTGTTGAAAATTCCATTTTTTGTCTGAAAATTTGATTAGTCCATGTTTGATCGAATACTTATCTTTTTAGTTTAAAATTCGTTTCTATAGATGAAAATTGAACAATTTTGTTGACCATTTTTTTTCGTGAAAAATTTTCTTTTTAGTTATAAATTTATCTTCTTGGTTAGCGAATTATTCTTCTTTAAAAATTAATTTGTTTTAGATAAAAATTAATTTCTTTTGCTGATAAAATCGCATTTATTTGGGTTTAAAAATTAATTTTTTCAGCTGCAAACTTCAGTATAAACTGCAACGTTTAAGTTAAAAAATTTATTTTTTAAAGTAATTTCTTGGATTGAAAATTTAACTATTTTGTCGAAAATTTGTTTTTTATTTGTTAAAAATGCATTGTTTACTAAAAATATGACTAAGGCATGCAACACTAAATTTGAAACATTTTAGACCCAGAAGTCTTGTCTCTTACATCTATTTACATAAAGTCAATTATATTTGCCTCTTCGCAATAAGCCTAATGGTTCTAAGGTAACTCGGGATTTCAAAACCTGAATAAATTCGAGGAGCAGCTAGATCGTCATTCGTGAGGTCGGGAGAGCTCGGATTCCTGCTCGTGCATTTTCGGCTTTACACGACGCTGGGCTTCGCAGCATTCAACAGAGCCGACTCACCGACACACTACGTTTGAATGTGTCGCTCCCAGATGGGAAAGTGGTGGGGGCCGAAAAATCCCACGTTCTGGAGACACTGGCCGTATCAATGAAAAACGAAAACGGTCGCGGATTCGTATGCTATAATGCAGACAGTCAAACTAACGTTGTTTGGGGGGAATGGCATTACGCCGCATTACATCTCAGCTCGAAACCGTGTGCGTCGCTGTCCGAAGCGGCGATGGTTTCGAGGCGCTGAAACTATTGGCGCTCATTCGCTGGGCGGCGGGTGTTGCTTGCGTTTGATTGTCTTCATTATAGTATTCGAATTTGGAAAATAACGGGCTATATGTATGTGTTATCAAAAGTGAAATAATGTTTATTATATTAAAAATAGGCTTGGTCAAAGTAACCCTAATTGGGAAGAATTATTACATTCAATGTTTCATGCCAAAAGTGACTCCTAAAAGTATATATCATTCGAATAAGAATTTCAAGAAATGCCCAAATCCGTTTAGCGCCGACTAGTGTTTTTAGCATATTTTTTGAGAACTTTAAAATTTCCTTCATTTCATTGGTGCCAAAGAGAAAATTCAGAAATGAATCCAAGAAGGTTTTCTTGAGAATGGTGCCAGATGTGAATTCCAGTTTGCGTAGGTATTAGTGACCTTACGGGCCATGCAACTTTCCGTCGTGAGGTAAAGGGTATGCATTGCATTGAGTACAACAGCGTGGGCGTGCCTAACGCTCTCTCTAGCATTTGGCCGCTAGGATCGGTAGTTACTTGCCCTAAATTTAAGCCAAAAATGCTTTTCGTTTATGCATATTTTGTAGTGTCTATTTCAAAGCAATAATTCTTTCATACATGTTAATCTTTTCAGAAAGGCTTTATCTACGTTTATGAGACATACAATTTTCGACACAATCATTACAAGCCGAGAAATTGGCCTTCAAAGGTAGGGTAACTTTGACCACTCATATTTTTAATATGGTATAATAAACATTATTTCACTTTTGATTACACATATCCATAGCTCGTTATTTCCCTAACCCAGACATACCACATAAAACATATTTTTCACAATACTTTCGGAGAAATTACAACTAGACGACATACCTCCAAAAGCCCATCTACACAGCCCTCTTAACTATTTGCCGCCATACTTTCCTGTCCTGGCATACTTCTCTAGTTTTTTTTTATGTCCATGCATTTTTTCATGCTGGCTCTAGTGTTTCTGTGACTTCTTCTGTCTCTTCTAACTAGTGTCTCATTCACACATTCTAACCATTTTTTCCGCGGTCTACCTCTGGACACGCTGCTATTTACTTTACCTTGATACACTTGTTTCGTTAGTCATTCATTTGGCATTTTCTCAACATGCCCGAACCATCTTAATCGATTTCTTTCTCATGTGTCTACTAGCGCCTCTTCTACACCCCATTCTTTTAGAATTATCTCGTTACTTACTTTGTCTATCCGAGTTTTCCCGCATATTATGCGCATGAACCTTATGTCAATTGCGTAAATTTTACTCTTATCTTTTTCTTGTTAAATCCATGTCTCACCACCCTATAGTACAGTCGGTACAAATATAGAATTATGTATTGCCATTTTAGCTTTATTTGATATATTTTTACTTCCGATAAGGGGACCTGCTCTACCAATAACCTTTTTACCTTTCTTAAAGCGTCTATCTAATTCCTTATCTATATTCCCGTCCCTAGCAAATAAGCTACCAAGGAATACGAACTTATCAACTTGTTCAATTCTCTCATAATTTAATAAAATATTGCATAGTGTTTTCTCACTCTTTTCTTCGAACACCAGAGTTTTTGTTTTATTTGCGTTAATTTTGAGGCCCATGCTCTTCATGCTTGCATTAAGTTTATTCAACATTCTCTGTAAGTCTTCGATTGACTCTCTTCGTCGAAAAGAGTCATTCTTGAACACTTGTCCATAAATAATATAAATAACCATGAAGACATAATGCATCCTTGTCTAACTCCTTGAATAATATCGAAACAGTCACTCAATTTCCCATTCACCCTTAGACTCGCTTTGCTACCCGTATATATTATTTTTATAAGTTGTAGGAGCCATCCATTGACTCCATACTCTTTCAGGACTTCCCAAAGTTTACTTGTAATCTACCTTGTCAAAAGCTTTTTCTAGGTCAACAAATGCAAAGAAAACTTCTTTTCCTACTCTCAAACTTTTTTCTGTAATTTGCTTTAAGCTAAATATTTGATCCGTACATGACCTTCCTGGCATAAACCCACTTTGGACTTCCCAAATCTTTGCTTCTGTTATTTTCATTACCCTACGAATAAGTATATTTAAGTATCTTTTACTTACGGTAATTAATAAACTAATCACTCTGTAATTATTGCAGTCGCTTTTATCTCCCTTTCTTTTGTATATTGGTACGATTATCACCTTTTTCCAATCGTCTGGGACGTCTTCCATCTCGAAACATTAATTTATCAATTCGCACAGTCTATGTGGTATGTACTCGCCACCGTGTTTAAGCATTTTAGCTTTAATACAGTCTGCCTCGACAGCCTTACCGTTTTTCAAGTTCTTAATTATATCCCTAATCTCAGTGACACATACTTTCTCCATTGAGTTTTCTATCGCATTGTGTTCAACATCGCAGCTGAGGTGTCCTATAGCTTCATGTCCGACTTTTCTCCTAAAATAGTTTCTGAAAGCTTCTAGTATTCCGTCTGCATCATTTTCCATTTCCCCCCTATTATTTCTCATGTTGACAAATTCTGTACTTTTGTTTCCTTTCATTTCTTTACAAAGCAATTTCTTGCTTCCTTCCAAGTCATTTTGTATTTTCATCTCTTCCTTTGCTCTAATTGTATCTTTACGTTACTTAAATAATCGTTTGAGTATCCTGTTTTCGTGTCTATAATCATTTCTACGTCTATTTCTTTCCTCATTCCTAAGACCTGAATAATCTATGTATTACATATAATAGACTGGTGCCTTGTATGGAATATATACCTATGAATTCGCATTAAATAATCGGCTTTTCCTGAAAAGGCTTCAATTCGGAAACTATTCACACTTTAGAACAATAAAAATATTAAAAATGAATTATTTATGTTATCTAAGTCTATCTCCGTTAAATATGATACATATTGAGTTGTTTCTTTTGCTTTAAAAAAAAACAACTTGCATTCGATAAATATATTTAAACAAAAATTGATAAATGTCCTCAATAAGTTATATTAAAAATTTAATTCTGATCACTTCTAAAAAAACACTTTTAAATCTATTCACAACGGTGATCTGTAGACTATTTTGAATTGGAGATTCTTGAGCGGGAAAAGTAAACTCCATAGGTTTTATTTTTACTACGGACTTTTCCTGAGCCTGTCCGGCACTTCGCAATTTGACTAGGCACAGTTCGAAGTGAAAATGCTACTTCGGACTTTGCCTGACACCGCTCAGTCAATTCGCGGAGAGACTAGGCAGACTGCGGTGTGTCGGCACATCGGACTTCGCCTGTAACATATATGTGTGTGTGTGTGTATTGATTCAGTTACAGACTGTAAGCACCTATCTCACAGTCTAGAGACGTGGTTGTGGCTGAAATTTTACCGCGATTTTGCTGGGAGCGGGTGCAATTTTTCAGATTAGCAACCGCTCTCGGCGAACTCCTGCGGTTGTCCTTGTGACAAATTTGTCATGAGGACAACCGCAGGAGCGGGTGCTAATCTGAAAAATTCCACCCGCTTCCAGCGAAATCGCGGTAAAATTTCAGCCACAACCACGTCTCTAGACCGTGAGATAGGTGCTTACAGTCTGTAACGGAATCAATACGACGTTCCATTAAAAGCGCCGATGATAAGGACGATTAGTTTAACAGAATATTCCGGGTACAATCATTGCAACTCCCTTATAAAGTCTCGATACCTCTCTTTCTTTTCATTCTCCTTGGCTATGTTTTCGTCAGCTGACTCCCCAGGAGCATTTAGAGGAGCCATATTAAGGTTAATGCCGTAAGAGTGACAGAGATGGTAATAAAGTGCTCTTAGTGCCGGATTGTACCTTTGAATGTAGGTCGTTCCCGCGTGAGTTGGACAACTAGATAGTATACGAGCTAAATGCTCGGGGTGTGCATGGCACGCCCTGCAGCTATCATCAGGAATGTCTTTGCTCAAAATGTAGCGACGGTATGTTAAGGTGGAAATGACACCGTATTGGCATGTCAAAATAAAACCCTTCGTACCAGACTTCAATCCGGGCGATTTAAGGAAAGCAAACGTTAGCTCACAAGACATTGACTGATGCTTCACATTTCTGTGGAAGATACCGTGCATCCTCTTATCTAGGAGCTGTCCACGAAAGTTTTTCTCTTGTGCTTTCTTAATCGGGGCTTTCAGGAGTGAGCACTCAAAATAGATAAGATTTGATGCATCTTGTTCACCCCTAATACTGAAGTAAAATCCGAGTGTTTCAGCAGCCTCCTCCGCTGCTTTGTACAGAAAGGCTCCTTTGCCCACTTCTTCGTGATTCTGGACCATTTTAAGAAGAGGGTCTCTTCCATTTGCAAGTCTATGTGTTGTACCCAGAAAAATCGCGTTGTGAAGACATTCAAGACTCAAAATTCCGCGACCAGCTTGACGGCGTGAGTGGTACAGTCGCGGAACAGAAGACTTAAGATGCATGCTTTTTTTCATGCGCATAACCTTTCTTGTCCCGATATCAAGGGATCTGAGCTCGTTTTTCGTCCATGGAACTACTCTAAATGTATAGAGTACTACCGGGACGGCAAGCATGTTCGTTGCAGATACTTTGTTCCGCGCCGACAGTTCGGAAGACCAAATCTATCGGATGAGACGTTTGAATCTGCTTCGGAGAGCATCCTTTATAGGTGTCACATCCTGAATGCGGCTCTGTGGCACGCCCATGTATGTATAAGTCTCTCCAGCACAGAGGTGTCGCATAGCGCTTCTATCAACGAGCTCAGGATCTTCAGGGATGCCCTTAGGTTTTTCTCGCTTCAAATAAACCTTGGCGCCTTTGCCTAACCCAAATTCCATTCCAATTTCCGTAGTATATCGTTCGACAATCCCTAGAGCTAGGAGATGTTGCTCTTTGTTTTTAGCATAGATCATCCATGTAAAACACATGAGTGACCTTGTACTTTCGATCTGCAGGTTTGCCGCACAAGTACCCGTCGAAATGGCGAGGTGCTAGAGATAGTGGCAATAATGTAAGGCACCTCTCTGAAAGGTGACTTTGTTAGTTGTCACAGGAGTTTTTCCAGATGAGATAGTAAATCTGGTTTTCCAAAGCGGCATCAATCTCTCTGTGCACCTAATTATTTGCGCATGAACCTTTAAAGTTTGCAAAAGGCAGATGATAAGTCTATGGGAGGTCGAATCGAACGCTTTCCGATAATCAATCCAGTTCATCGATAGGTCACGCCGGTAGAATGCTGCATCTTTGCAGACACATCTATCGATGAGCAGGTTCTCCCGAAATCCCGCTACGCCTTTCTTTGAGCCTCGTTCTTCATACATTTCTTGCCACACAAGTTCAATTGCCCGAACAATCCTATCATTTAGGATAGCTGTGAATATCTTATACAGTGTGTTTAGACAAGTGATTGGCCTGTAATTCTTCGGGTCAGGTAAGTGGCCTATTTTTGGCAGGAGTATTGTGCGTCCTTCCACGAACCACTCCGGAATTGGCTATTCCGACTTTAAATATGAGGTGGAAATACGGGCCAAATGCTGATGACTTGAAGGAAACTTCTTCCACCAGAAGGTTTTGATACAATCTGCTCCCGGTACGGAATAGTTCTTTATCCCTCTTAATACTTTTTTCACCTCTTCGGTAGTGATGGGTGGGCATTCTTTATCAGATATTATGAGGGCATCACATAGCTCCTTGAAGCTATTTAGTAGACTTCTTTACAAAATACTTCCACACCCTCTGTTTTGGGCGGGTGCTCGACAGTAACTGGGGGGTCTTGGAAGAGTCAAGATGGGTGAGAGAGAAACTGTTGATTTTCTCTGACCCACCTCTTCCTCCGAACTTTTGAACCTTGGCGGTGAAACTCCTGCCAGATGAAATGTAGTCAATCACACACTGAATGCAAGACGCGTACTGTAACGCCCAGCCTATCTTTATGGCAAGTTAATGCATTCGTCTTTTGGTCTTATGATCAGCCGTTGGTTTTGTTTTACGGTTCGCATCAGCCAAAGCTCTCGTTGCACTATACATACAATAATTGATAGCCCAGAGGTCGGATTCTCCGGAAAAATGTTCACGAAGCTCGTCAACCATTTCAGCCAGATCTTTAGACTTGAGAGAAACCTTGGTGTTGATGTGTCTCCGGGTCATAAGGCATCGCTCTTCCTCTATTGGATACCTGCCCGCGGTTGGTCTTAGTGCCGCCTCTCTTTCTTTGTTGACGGCTTGTTCTAGCTTTGGTAGAGTAGGCGTTCCGCTTACATAGCCCTTGTTTCTGAGTAGTTTACCATGGTTCCGCAAATGTTTCCGTGGAAAGTGCGATAGCTCCGGGTGTTTCTCACACTACAGAGCATGCAGCCGTGCCATGTAACCCCGTTCAGGGGCCACACTCGCATCGTAGCACTCTAGCAAGTCGTGATTCAGTCGCTCCGTCCACCTGAAGGTCGCGAGATCCCGCCGATCCATCGCATTGAATCCATTTTCATTGGCTCCCCCACCTCTAGAGTGGTCGGCATTGCCGGCCGACATATTGTCGGGAGCCCTACGCGTTCTCTTGTTTTGACCCGCACTTACTACAACTATGTTTGGTTTTTTCGTTTCCCAGTTTCTGCCCGGTTCGGCGGTCCCACCCATAAACCCCTATCGAGCTACGCGACCGTCGAGGCCGAGCACGAACCCGCGAAATCCTTCATCCCGTATACTAGGGAGTACGGTAAGACGTCACAAGCCGTATCACCCAAATTCTGTACACTCGCGCTTCGAAAAAAAAACTAAAACTGTAATTTCATAAAAATAAATAAGAGAAAATTTGTTTAAATATACTGCCTCCTCATTGACTACACCTGTCCCAGTAGATTAAGTTAGACGTAAGGCCCTTTCAGATGGATGCGTATCAACGTGGATCAACTCCATCAAATCCAAGGAGACGAAACAGGTTTGCTTATCCCCACCAGGAGCTAGAAGACTACCTCCCAAGGGATGCAACATCTTGACGCGTTTCTCGCCGAACAGAAGAGACAGCGCGATAATGAACAATAATTACAGCGAGTACCCACATGCCTTCCACCCCCCAACCTCACTTAATTAAGTCCCTATACAGTTTAAATAGGTTCTTATCAATTGGCGGCCCAACGTGAGACTCTAAAAAAAAGAGGAAAAAATCATTCTTTTTACTAGAGATACCTATTCACGACCCCATTCAACCCTGTCACTTCCGGAAGTGACACGAATCAAAATGAGGTGGCGCCCTGCATTAACACAATCTCCGAAGTGCAGGAAATGGACGCAATTACCGACGCGTCCACAAACTCAATCCAGTTAACAGAAAGCACAGATACGGCATCTGAAAGCAACCCTCCCCCACTACCACTGTTACAAATCTTGTTCTTCAATAAATTATGTATTCAATACTCACCACACTGCATGGCATAATATAATTAATTTATAATATATATTAATATATATATGAAAGAATATAAAAGAAGGAACATTTATATTAGAAAACTCCGATCTCCTGCGTCAGTGATACCACTGCAAAATTTCAAGAATGAAATCCCTGGGCGAACAAACGCCTTTTTCCAAAAAGCTCGGAACCAACATCTTTTTTAAAGAGATTTGGAACTGACACTTTCTTCAACCGAACTTGGAACCAACACCTTTTTCGAACAGATTCAGAACGAGCACCTCATTGTACTCAGGCGTCGATATGTGGATGTTTACGCGAATACGTCCCCCGTTTCGCAGAAGTCTCAGCCCCTTTAATCGATCTACTGAAACACTATCAACCAGATTTAGAAGACAGTCACTTCACTCTGAGAACAGATAGCACTGCGCTAACTTGGCTACATCACGTAAAGGATCGGCGTTCCAAGTTAGTCCGTAGTGCATGCCTGCTACGGGAGTTAATTTATACTGTCGAGCACTTTCGAGGCATCGATAATGAGCTCGAAGCGCAGCAAACAGACATCGTTATTAACCGTGAAGTTGAACGTTGGCGTGGGCTTCGAACACAACCTCGCCGAAACAAAGTCGAGGAAGAGTAAGTGCAGAAACACCGGCTAGATCACCTCGGTTTCTGGAAGAAGCACCCAAACCAACCGACATAGCCGATACGAGTTCCTCGAACAATGATCGAACACGTTCTTAGCAAACATCACGACTCCCCATTAGCAGGACACCCTGGAATGGATGACAAATTGCGGGATACCCAGGCCCGGTATTACTGGCCGGGAATGCGCCGAGATGTTAGGAAGTACGTAGGTAGTTGCCATCTGTGCCTATGCACAAAGATCGCACGCACTACTCAAGCAGACTGCCTTCGGCCGCGTGAAGCAAAAGCACCCTGGGAAACTATAGCCTTGGACCTAATGGATCCTTATCCGAAATCAACGACCGGTAAAAGTTTAATTCTCGTCGTGACAGATTTATTTTCTCGGTGGGTTAAGGCATTTCCGATTGATTCTTCCAGAGCCCACGTTCTCGTCACTTTGTTCGAACGAGAAGGCTTTTCTAGATAGGAACACCCATGACAAATATTTAGTGACAATGGCAGACAATTTACCGGTCACATGTGGGTTAATGCGTGCAAAAAATGGGACTGTGACCTTTGGACAACTCCCATATACCACCCACGTGCCAATCATATAGAGAGGCGAAATTAAGAATTAAAAAAAGGTATCCGATTAAGAATCGATCAGTCGATCACCGTCGTTGGGACCTACACTTACCAGAAATACTTTTTAACCTCCGGCGACGAAGAAACGCGGCAACAGGACAATCACCGAGCTACCTGCTAACCGGGAGGACGCTTCGCCGTCCTGGAGAATGGAGGTTCGAAGGAAATGAGCCACAGCCAGTCGAAAATTTAAGTACAAGGCAAGAAACAGCGCGAGAAAATTAACGTACCTACCAGAAGCGTTACGCGGGAGAATCCGCGAGGCCCCAATACTACCCTGGCGATCGAGTCTACTTAAAGGCGCACCCTTTATCTAAAGCTGCCGATAATTTTAATCATAGTTTGGCCCCGCAAAGGACCGGATTACACGTCATCGAAAGCCGAGAAAATGGAGATGTTTATTAGGTCATCAGAAACGGTACGAGAATTAAAGTGCACGCCTCGCAGCTACTACCGGCACCGCGAGAAGGTCGCGGCGATGAGAGAATACACGCTGAAACGACGGCAATGGCCAGCCCCCGGAAAACGGAGAACCAGACGGTGAGCAGCAGAGTTTACGCACACAACGAGAAAATAACGAACAGTCAGTCTCACACAGCGAGACCACAACACGGACGGCCTCTCAACACGGAGGCGGCCAACAGCCAGTTTTACACAGAGAACGATAAGCCGTCGACATCACACAACCAGACGGGAAAACGAGCAGCTTCTCACCACGAGAGCAGCCGACGATCAGTCTCACGCCGAGGCAAAGGCATTTTCCAGAAAATATTTGTTCATGTTTTCAAAATTAAAATAAAAAAATAAAAAAGCTTTTCTGGAAAACCCCCACTTTTTATTTTTTCGCATTTTTTACGTTCGATGCTAATAGAAGAAAGCTATCTTATTATCATCATGTGGGCTAAACCATTTTTGAGCCAGGGAAATTGGTTTCCCCTGAAAATACAATTTTTTAATTTGTCTCGTGAACGATGAAAGTTATTGCAAAAGTATAAGAGGCATTTTTAATAGAGGGTTTTTAAAGGTGCAAACTTTTATGTTAACATTTTTTCGTATCTGTCATTGTTTACGAGAAAAAGTAGAAAATTCGATGGTGATACAAAAACTCCCCTATTCACAAATGGTATTTAGCCAGCATAAAACTTACAAGGTATCTTTATTACCAAAGTATAAATTCAAAAAAAAAAAAATAATAATAAGCAAAAAATTTAAGAGTGGGTTTTTTGAAAAAAACGGCTTTTGATTTAAAAAATAAAAATAAATAGCCTCCATTTCGTTAATTTTAAACCTTTTTTAAATGTTCCGGCGGATTACGAAAGAAGACAATAAACGCTATTAGAATGAAAAGGAAAACGATTAGTATCTCAATTAAGGACAAAAGTAGTACTACCTACAGACGGTGAATTTGACAAACTAAAGTAGTTAGTCTACCTAATTAGATAATAGTGACAACTACTCGTAGCCCAACTCATGAAAATAGTTCTCACGATTAACTAAAAAGCACCCTTATTTATTCATTAAAAAACCGTCAAACCTTCAGATAGCGATCCCTAAGATAGCCATTCCGAGAATCGACGCGGCGCCGCAGGTAGAAAAAAGGTAGGTAAAAGGTGCTACGGGGAGCGTGCGGTGGTCATTCAGGTGTGAATAAGCAATAGCGTTCACATCCGAATCAGCAGTCTCTCGGGATTGTTCCCCACCAACGCCAGCCATCAGTTGTCTCAGCTAATCGTCTTTTTCAGTGTGTGAACCAGAAAAACTGCACGATCAATATCGATACAAACATGGATGAAACATATGCTTTCAAGCAATTAATTAATTACCACTCTATTCATCTTTATTATTCATTAAAACATATTTGCAAATTTACACTTTGCTGATGGAGAATGACCCATGCACCGGGTGACCCATTTTAATTTATGGATCCAAATATCTTCTAAACTAACCCATCTAAAAAAAAACGATTCAGATAAAAGTTTACTAGGACGCAACTGTACCATTGCTTTTGATATTGAGGTCAATTTCCAAGGTCATTTCAAGCTCAAGGCAGTATTTTTAAACGGAAACCCTCGTTTTGGACTGCGGATTTGAATAGAGCGAAACATTCTACGTCAAAAATGGTGCGCTTGTTGCTGGCAAATGCATTAGGTATAAGGGCAAAATAATGAAATAGTTAATAAAAGAATATTTTCCAAGTGAGAAAGGGCCTGAAATTTTTTATCATTCATTTACAGATATATAAAAATTATTTTAAATTTGCATTATCCGTTTAAACTTATCAAGATATTGGAAAATGATAAATAAACAACTATACGTGTTCTAAAAGGATTTTGGGATAAGTTTTTAAAATCCCTGATTAAGAATTGATCTGTAGTATAAAATTAATTTGTCAACATATAAGAATGAAAAAATTAAATAAAAAATATATTCAAAAAACATTATAAATTGTAGTGTAATCGATGTTAGAAATTATTATAAAAATGTAAGAATAAATTTAAAATGTGACAATAATAAGAAATAAAACACAGAATTCATTAATAAATAATAGTTGAAACTAAAAATATGATACAGAATTGAAAAATGATACTTTAATCAAAATTTTTCAATAATGGCAAATTTGCGCATCTTGAAGGAACTTCTAAATTCTTTAAAAAATTCAACGAATTATTATGTAATAAAAATGGAATGTAAAAACCAAATGACACAATTATGAATTTGAGTTTCCTGAAGGAATCTTAGTTGATTTTGAGGTAATTGATTAAACAATTTCAGATGACAATATCAGATGTTACCCGTCGTGGAAAAAAGTATTATAGGAAAATCATTATAGGCCTGGCTATAATGATTTCCCTGTAATTTTTTCGCGATTATAGGAATCAATTATTGGAAAATAATTATGGAAAAACATAATATTAAAATATTGAAATACTTAGTGGAAAAAGTAGAAAAAAGTATAAATTTATCATTTATTTTGAACTACTCACACACAAGATACATAAAAATTTACATATATCAAATAAGCTTCGTTTGAAATGAGAGTACGATGAAACCTAAAAACTAAGATTATTTATTTTTTGGAATAATTATTCCAATATCATTCCTTTATGTAACTATTTTTCCAGAATTATTTCCCGGTCATTTTTCCTATAATCGCGAAAAAATGATAGGAAAGCTCTTTATGAGGATTGACGAATTTTTCGAAACTGCGAGGTAATTGATCGGAATTGAGAAACAAAGTGTCTGTAGCCACTCTCGACGATGATATGAAAGCACTTAAGCAAACTTGACATTGGGTACGTTTTCTAATATAACCACATGCGCATTCTGTGATATAGTAAAACAAACAGTCAGTAAACTCTGGCAAAATATAGTCGCGTTTCACAGCATTAATAAAATCACTGAAATCAAGGTCTTCATTTTCTACAATCAATGTTTCTTTTTTTTTTACTTGAGGGTAACTTAAGATAGTATGGAAATATAAATCTTAGAGATCAAATGATGTATTTTTGATGGAAATAAATTTTACATGTTGCTAATGGTCCCGTGAAAGGAAATAAAAATATTTAAAAATATGGAAAAAATTAATATTTTAACAACTGACTTTTGTCTTTACTTCAAAATATCAAAATTGCAAAAAATATTACGCAAAAATGGTGTTCATTATTTTATGGTTTTTCGAATCAAAGTTTCTAAATCGATTTTCAACTATACCAAAATCTTTTAAAGTATAAAATGAACAATTTTAGCCCACATTATAAATATGTCCTTTTCGAGGTTCAACTTGAAATAGCAATGCAGCGTGACAAGACAAAACACCTGTGGGACAGACTTGGAAGTGATTCTAAAATTCTTAACTCAAAAATATTGACCTCTACTCATAATGTTTATCCTCCTAAATTCAGTATAATTGATATCTGTAAATTTCAAATATTTAAAAAAGTAGTATTAATATTATTAAGCAATTGTTCACTTCATACTTTTAATTTGGGACATGAGCGTGACAATACATTTTTCGTACTTTTTATTTATAATTTTTTAACGAAGCCGTGCAGAACGTTGAAACTTTATTAAATTGTGCTTTGATATAAGTATTTTACTGGGATAATTTGAGAAAAAAAGTTACTGTGCATTTATTTTTTAAGTTATAAGAAAATATACTTAATTTAGAGAATTTTTAGAATTTTTAGAATACGTGATATATACTTTTACCATCTATGAATGAAATTCTCGACTAATTAATATAAATTTGATAATAATACAAATATTAATAATAATTATTATTATATTGATGATTTTTAGCTTTCAGTTTTATATTTTAATAATCTTTTGGATTAGAGTTAATTATATATATAATTAAAAATTTGTCATAAGGACAACCGCAGGATTTCGCCGGGAGCGGGTACTAATCTGAAAAATTGCACCCGCTCCCAGCGAAATCACGGTAATATTTCAGCTGCAACCACGTCTCACGACCGTGAGATAGGTGGTTATAGTCTGTAACGGAATCAATACGACGACCCAGCAAAAGCCTCGTGCACCCTAAGAACACGAAGCGACCCAAGGACTACCGCCTTCTGCATTTTTCCCGCAAGTGTTTTAGCATATTGCTGACACGCAGGGATACTTTTTAGGCCATTAGCGAGTGAAAGCTTGGCACCTCAAAGAGCGCCGATGATAAGGACGATTAGATTAACAGAATATTCCGCGTACAATCGTTGCAACTCCCTTATAAGGTCTCGACACCTCTCTTTCTTTTCATTCTCCTTGGCTATGATGTTTTTGTCAGCTGGTGCCGAAAATTTGATAACGAACATGGTTCGCTTCTCGAAGTCAAGAAGAACCATGTCAGGCCTCGAGTGAGCAACAGAAACAATTGTCGCGAATATAAGATTCCAGTATATGCGGCACTTCCCATTCTCGACAAGTGATTCGATTTCCCTAGGAGCATCTAGAGGAGCTATATTAAGGTTAATGCCTCAAGAGTGACAGAGATGGTAATAAAGTGCTCTTAGTGCCGCATTGTGCCTTTGAATGTAGGTCGTTCGCGCGTAAGTAGGACAACTAAATAGTATGTAAGCTAAATGCTCGGGATGTGCATGGCACACCCTGCCGCCAAAAATTACTTTTTAACAATAGAGTTCAACTTTAAAACGTAAGTAGTTGAATTTGGAAAAAAGGTAAATTCTTGAAGAAAAATATAAAAAATTCTATTGTAATTTAGAATTATTACCTGTTCGAAATACTACTTATACTCTAAAAATTACTTTAAGCGCTCTATTTTTAAACTCCAGATAAAGGACCTTTTAAATTGTGACGAATTTTGACTTGGAACCGGGATTTTTAAAATTTCTCGCTCTTAAATCCCAGTTTTAAGTGGGTTCAAAAATTCCCTTTCCATGTCAAAAGTTCCCTATCCCAAGGGAAATTGTATTTCTTTACTGAAACTTCCTGTCCTGAAATAAAAAAGATTATTATTTCCCCTCATATGCCCTGCAACTGTAGATAAAGTAAAAATTACGTTTCTATATTGACGAAAATTACTAAAATAATAAAATCTTAAATTTTGCTTTACGATAGAAGTAAATTCCCGGTTTTTGAATTCAATTACTGGTAATTTCCGGGTATTTCCCCAGGTTATTTCCCAGTTCTTCCTGGTTTCCCACTCAAGACGCCACCCTAATTATAAATAAATTATATGTAGATATGTTTTTTACATGTTTTCATGAATTTTTGGATTACAAATTACAGCTTTTCTTTTTGTAACTGCAACTATGTTCTCCCTTTCATATTCATAAAAAGTATCAATTTTAAAATAAATTTTAGTATTTTTTCTATACATAACAATGCAAAAACAGGCCTACCTAATCGGAGTGACATCTATTGGTTTTATCTAACCTACGATAGCGCTCCGGGTACTAAAATAACAACTACCACATACACATTCACGGGCGATGCATGAGGCTGTTTCCGACTCTCTCCTCGGAATGGCCGCAGTGCGCGAGTAATCAATCGAATATATTGCACAAAATTATGCATTCTGATTGGAAACGAAAAAAACAGCCCTGCATTTTTACGTTTCGATCCCCCAAATTGTGGAAAAGGCTATTTGCAGACAATCCCCGTCACTGCACTGGACTGAAATCGAGAATTCGGTGTATTAAAGCTCCTATGTTTCCGGTGCCTTTTCGCTTCTTTTCTATCTCGCGACTTTTTCCATCATCTGAATGTGAGAGTTTATTAGTATATGTCATTTTCACATATTATGTCAAAGTGTTTTTAATACGAAGTTCTGTGCCTTATATGGAAATGATTTATCATTTATTTTGAAGTCATTAATTTTGCACCACAGATCAAAATGAATGAATTTTAAAAAGCATGATGCAAAATTTGAAACAGATCACTTTTTATTAACTTAGTTTCAAGGTCCTAATTTGAGAATAGTTCAATTTTCAACGAAGTTTGGTATTGTCAATTACTTAAAATGTTACTTGATACAATGTGATATAATAGGTGCCTACTAAATATGTGTATAACCTTAACAAACTTTATGCATAATTTTATTATGATAATGTTGTTGACTAGATTGAAATAATTTAAAAGGTACAGTTTTTAATGCTTTTTTTAGCTATTAAAATTGTACGGGCATTATTATGTCAAAATACTATTCTGGTTTTAGTAGCAATGTGACGCAGAGGATGCACTTTTATAAATATAAAAAAGATCATTTTATATATTATTATAAATAAAACATTTCAGTGTCGAAATATTGTAACAGGCTTATACTGCCCAACATGTCGAAGGCATTTTTGATTAGAGTTCGATTTTTTATTTAATCATTTTTGCACGGGGCTGTCCCGGTATATATCATCAGTCACGGATGCATTTTTATAATGCAATCAAGTGATCTGATGAGAGCAGTCTGCCCAGACGTACTGGACAAAGCCTGGTTTTTACCACATCATTTACGGACTGGGTTGCAGTCAAGTACACGATGGGGGGACCTACAGCTTAAAGTGGGTTCCGAACCACTAGAACCTCGGTAAAGGTACATTGAAAAATTTCTAGAGGCACCGGCTCAAGGATCGAACCCCGGACCTCTGAGGTGAAGTCCGAGTGTTATTATAAATAACACATAGTGTTTCTTCAGTTTTAAATTTGTTGTTTTCTTGTAATTATTCTCAAGTTTAAACTTTTTTGATATTTGGAATAAAATTTTCTTTATGTAGTGTCACTTGGAATTTCGTTTTATTAATTTATAATATTTCGATGCTTGCTATAATTTCTTGTGTGGAAATTGCCAAATGTTTGCCCATTTGCAAGCTCGGCTCCCAACTTGGAGAATTATTAAATGCCTACAACAGGGTTAATATTTTAAATCTAGTTCAAACCAACTTTATTTCACACACGTCTGGATTTCAGCACCATAAACTTCGCTGTACATCTGCTTTCAGTCGACCTCCATCTTGAACCTCTTAAACACAAGTTGATGACATGTAGGTTAGTTTCGGGTTATTGTGAGGATTGTTTGTTATTTTACCTGTAAGTATTGTTACACTGTGATTCTAATTATCAAAAATTCCGAAAGTTAAAAGCACTCGTCTCGTTCGGAGGCATCGAGCAATTTCCAACACTATAAGATTCCAGAACGTTTTTATTTATTAAAGAATAAATTATTATACCAAATTACACTTTCTGAAATAGTGTTTATAGAAAAGCAGATAACCAATTAACTGATCCTTTCAATATAAAAAAGGAACAAAAATATATTATGAATTATTTTTATTAATATTTTTTTATTTTTTGCAGAAAAATTCGTTGAATCTACTTTTTGACAGGCTATATCCAATCCGAAAATCCGGTACCAGTATCATCAAAAAGTACATTTCAAGAGAATTAGCTTTGAGATTTACAGCTCTGCCGTGATTTGGAAGAACACCGTTAACTGCAAGGACTTTTACATGTACCGAAAGCTGAGGCTAGCGACGAATAACCCGGTTCAGGAATGAGATTCTTAAAATGTTTAGCTACTTGAAATGCTTGTTTTAAATAAACAATTTCACGTTTATAAATGTTTACACTCATATTTTATTTCTAAAAACAATTTTTATTTAATGCGGTTGAGAATACAAAAGTAAATACAGCCAAGTTGGGACCAAGTCAATCGGTAAGTTAGGCTCTAGCCGGGTTAGGCGTTTCATTTATGGTTTGGTCCAGTCCTAATCCCCAATTTGGGGCCAAGATTTTCCTACTTTGAGCCCAGCCGGCGCCATGATAAAATTTCTACACGGGTGCATT
>NC_046661.1:4747326-4748603 GCF_010883055.1 Belonocnema kinseyi | reverse complement strand
GGGTGGGCATTCTTTATCAGGTGTTATGAGGGCAACACATAACTCCTTGCAGCTATTTATATTTTCTGAGTCTTCGTCCAGTCTATGCTGAACTTCGTAGACATCTCTCCAAAATACTTCGATTTTCTCTGACCCACCTCTCCCTTCGCTCTAGATTTCTCTTAGCGTCAGATAGTATCCGTATTCTCTCAACAATATGCTTCCTGATGGTCAGCAGCTTTGAATTGTTAAGTGTGTGATAACGTGTCCGGAGTTCGCGCGCGAACTTTCGAACTTTGGCGGTAAAATTCCTGCCAGATGTGATGTAGTCAATCACACATTGAATGCGGGACGCTTACCGTCTTGCCCAGCCTATCTTTATGGCAAGTTGATGCATTCGTCTTTTGGTCTTATGATCAGTCGTTGGTTTTGTTTTACGGTTCGCATCGGCCACAGCTCTCGCTGCATTATACACACAATAATTGATAGCCCAGAGGTCGGATTCACCGGAAAAATGTCCACAAAGCTCGTCATTCATTTCAACCAAATCTTTAGGCTTGAAAGAAACCTTAGTGTTCATGTTTCTCCTTGTCGTAAAGCATCGCTCTTCATCTATTGGATGCCTGCCCACGGTTGGTCTTAGTGTCGCCTCTCTTTCTTTGTTGCCGGCTTGTTCTAGCTGTGCTAGAGTAGGCGTTCCGCTTACATAGCCCCTTTTACGGAGTAGTTCAGCATGGTTTCGCAGACGTTGCTGCGAAAAGTGCGATAGCTCCGGGTGTATCTCGCACCACAGAGCATGCAGCCGTGCCATGTCACCCCGTTCACGGGCCATACTCGCATCGTAGCACTCTGGCAAGTCGTGATTCAGTTGCTTCGTCTACCCAGAGGTCGCGAGATCCCGCCGATCCATCGCATTGAATCCATTTTCGTTGGCTCCCCCGGCTCTGGATTGGTTGGCATTGTTAGCCGACCCATTGTCGGGAGCCCTGCGCGTTCTGTTGTTTTGAACCGCACTTACTGCAACTATGTTTGGTGTTGTCATTGTTGTTCCCACGAGAAGTTAGGGAAAGGGGTTCGTCAATCCTTGTAGAGCCCCGCATGCAAGGATAAGGCTGCGTACTCTGAGAGGTCGCCCGGTATCCCAGAGTCACCGTTGTAGACACCTCACCCAGGTGCCATTCAGCTTTCGCCACAGTTTTCACACCTCCGCTTGGGGGTTAATTCCTTCGGGACCACCCCTGGACAATTGTCCGCGACTGCATATTTATTTTTATAACCATATTCAGCAGAAACCCTTG
>NC_046661.1:4746209-4747226 GCF_010883055.1 Belonocnema kinseyi | reverse complement strand
GTACTCACTCCTGAAAGCCCGGATTAAGAAAGCACAAGAGAAAAAATTTCGTGAACAGCTCCTCGATAAGAGGATGCACGGTATCTTCCACAGAAATGTGAATGATCAATCAATGTCTTGTGAGCTAACGTTTGCTTTCCTTAAATCGCCGGGATTGAAGTCTGGTACAGAGGGTTTCATTTTTGCATACCAAGACGGTGTCATTTCCACCTTAACATTCCGTCACCACATTTTGAGCCAAGACATTCCCGATGATAGCTGCAGGGCGTGCCATGCACGCCCCGAGCATTTAGCTCACACACTATCTAGTTGTCCAACTCACGCTGGAACGACCTGCATTCAAAGGCTCAATGCGGCACTAAGATTGCTTTATTACCATCACTGTCACTCCTACGGCATTCACCTTAATATCGCACCTCTAAATGCTCCTAGGGAAATTGAGTCAATTGTGGAGAATGGGAAGCGCCGCATATACTGGAACTTTATATTCTCGACAATTGTTTCTGTTGCTCACTCGAGGCCTGACATTGTTCTTCTTGACTTCGAGAAGCGAACCATGGTCGTTATCGAATTTTCGGCACCAGCTGACAAAAACATCATAGCCAAGGATAATGAAAAGAAAGAAAGGTATCGGGACCTTATAAGGGAGTTGCAACGATTGTACCCGGAATATTCTGTTAAACTGATCGTCCTTATCATCGGCGCTCTTGGAGGTGCCAAGCTTTCACTTGCTAATGGCCTAAAAAGCATCCCTGCATGTCAACAATATGCTAGAACACTTGCGGGGAAAATGCAGAAAGCGGTCGGCCTTGGGTCGCTCCGTGTTCTTAGGGTGCACGAGGCTTTCGCTGGATCGTCGTATTGATGCCTTTACAGACTGTAACCACCTATCTCACGGTTGTGAGACGTGGTTGTGGCTTAAATTTTACCGCGATTTCGCTGGAAGCGGGTGCAATTTTTCAGATTAGTACCCGCTCCCGGCGAAATCCTGCGGTTGTCCTTATGACAAATTTTTAA
>NC_046661.1:4733609-4746109 GCF_010883055.1 Belonocnema kinseyi | reverse complement strand
TAGTTCATAATTATTACTTTATTAATTGTGAACATTTTTATTTCCGAATTTGGTTGTAACCCTTATCCAAACCTTATTTAAACTTACGATTTTCGTTCCTTATAGTTATCCTTTATTTTAGTCTTTTATCATTATTCGTAATAAGAGTCTCGTTTTCATTTTAGCAGCGAGTACCTTTAGTTTAATTTTAACTCAAAATTAGTATAATTTGTAAAGACAGAACCTAAAATAATTGTTTACTACTATTCATATAAAATAACTGTTAAAATTAATAAGTTTAAAAAGGTTTTTCTTTCATTTATTAAAGATTCTTAACGTATTAAAAATATACAAGGATTATAATTCTGGTATTTAAATATTACTGTTAAACGAAAATTGTAATTGCACGTGCAATTGCATGATTTCACAAATAAGTTGAATGCAGTTATTAAAAATAAAACTTTTTTTTTGTTCAATTTATCATTGGATTACATCATCTGTTTCGAGCTACTGTAATGGAATGTCTACCGACGATTATATACTAGGGCACAACTGTGGCTTTTGCTTGTTGATGCGAGAGATTTCTAATGCGAAACTACAATTTTTCCTCCCAGAAGGAGCAATGTTTACTGAGCGAAAGTGTAACTTCTACTCTTGCGACACACACTGTATAGTACAATGCGAGCTGTATCTAGCGCTCGCTACAAAGTAGGGATTACTGGGTGACATTGTTAAATTATCACTCATCCCCATTCGATCTGAATACGGATTTGCAGTAACACAAAGTAAATCTTGCACTTTGATGCAGTGAGTTTCGCTAATTTCTCCCAAAGTGTAAGAATTACTCGGTGGTTGCACGAAATGCTCCGTTACTGCGCCACATAGTAATATGTCATCACTTTTTCGAGAATGTCTTACAACGTACTTTTTTCCGTGCAGTCAATCATGACGCAAGTGTAGCAACAAAATGACTTCAACATGTCCCAATTAAATCAAAAATTATTCACGACTTGACAATTTGAAAAGGCATGAAAAATACTCTTGCAAGATGAAGAATCTTATGTATGGTGAGAAACATATTGATCAAATTACAATACTACTTGATGTTATAGGGACAATTAATCAAGACAGCAACAAACAGAGTGATAAGGCCAATAAAACAATTCTGCAGAAGCATACCATTTTTAAACGTGACAGGGAAAGTTCACAGAATGTTTAAAATGAAGCGAAACCAAATGTTAAGAAGCAGAAAGTCAAATTAACAGAAAAAGAACAGCAACAAGATTACTGGGACAATCCAAACGTATTGGTAGATCGGTGGCGTGTACTTTTACTATCACAAGCAGTTGGAAGCAGAAATAATACAGTTGCAATCTTTTCAATCATTAATGAAATAAGAGATTCTGGCATCATTGAATAATGCGTATAGTAGCTGATGATAATATTTTAATAGTTAGTTTAATCTTTTGAACTGTTGAATAAGCATTTATAATATTTAATCAAATTTTTCTGAAATTAATTTGAAAACACTTAGAAAATAGAATCAATACTATACTAAGGAAGCAATAAGTTCATTTATTATCCAATATTATATAGTTAGTTTTATATATAGTAATTATATATGTTAAATACATCCAATATTATAATAGTTTACTGAACTTGCTTAACTTCATTACTTGTAACTCATACAAACAGGAGAGTTTAAAATCTACAGTCCTTCTGTCTATATTATAAAAATATATTTCTATACAATTGAAATGCGATATATATACAAAGAGTTTGTTTGCGAAGTTCTAATAGTTGATTATTGGATTTTCAGGTGTTCATTTATATACATGCATAACTTCATACCTATCATCAATTTTAGAGATCAAATTGATATATAGTAATTTTTGAATATTTGTTACTAAATCTAGTAAAAGAATTATTATATTCTGAATGCTACCCAAATCTCAACTTTACTTTTATCTAAAAGAATTGTTTATCTGAAACACGCATTTGTCATATGATATTAACAGTAGAAAAACGTCCTAAAATAATTTTAGAAAAATTAAAAAAAGAGCAGATTTTAAAAACAAAAAATGTTCTTTTTGTTGAACATGCATAAAGGACCCCGCACTAAATGTATCGGAAAATGGCTTTCTGTGGATTTAGCTGAAACTTTGTAATTTTTAAGGTTATAAGTGCCGGATGAAATATCCGTAAAAAAATATTTAAAAATCGACAGTTTTAGCGCTATGCGGCGCTAAGCGCTCAAGATCAGTGAATAAAACGAATTACAACAGATTTTGTTACAAAAACGATGTCAACATAGAAATCACGGTTCAGATCGTGGTCTGTCATATTTTCGCCTGCACCGTTGACTCATATAGAGCTCTTCTCAAAAAGATCTAACGCTAAGAGACCAAGATTTTAACTTGACTAATTCATCACTTCTTTAAAGGCAGAAATGGTTCCTAAAGTAACATTAGCAAATAGTGCGCACATACCGATAATAACATTCTACCCTTCGCAAGAAGGTTGAACGCTAAGCGCTCAAGATCAGCGAATAAAACCAATCCTAGTAACTTTAGCGACAAAAGCGATGTCACTATAAGAATCACGCATCAGAAAGTAGTCAGTAATATGTTTAACCAAACCAATGAATTATATTGCGCGCTTCTCGAAACGATCAAACGCTAAGCGCCCAAGATTTGAACATGGCCCTCTTTCGAAGGGTACACTGTTATTATCGGAATGTGCGCACTAGTTACTAATGTTACTTTGGGTACCATTTCTGCCTTTAAAGACGTGATTAATTAGTCAAGTTAAAATCTTGGGCGCTTAGCATTTGATCGTTCTGAGAAGCGCGCTATATGAGTCAACGGTGTGGGCGAAAATATGACAGACCACGATCTGAACCGTGATTTCTATGTTGACATCGCTTTTGTAACTAAATCTATTGTACTTCGTTCTATTTATTGATCATGAGCGCTTAGCATTCGGCACTCTTGAGAACAGTACAATGTAATTATCGGAATGTACGTAATAGTTACTAATGTTACTTTGGGTACTATTTCTGCCTTTAAAAAAGTGATGAATTAGTTAAGTTAAAATCTTGGGCGCTTAGCGTTTGATCTTTGAAGAAGCGCGCTATATGAGTCAACGGTGTAGGCGAAAATATGACAGACCACGATCTGAACCGTGATTTCTATGTTGACATCGCTTTTGTAACAAAATCTGTTGTAATTCGTTTTATTCACTGATCTTGAGCGCTTAGCGCCGCATAGCGCTAAAACTGTCCATTTTTTTGGATTTTTTTTACGGACATTTCATTCGGCACTTATAACCTTAAAAATTACAAAGTTTCAGCTAAATCCACGTAAGGCCATTTTCCCATACATTTAGTGCGGGGTCCTTTGACGATTTTAATTATATTAATGTTTTTTTAATTATTCGCAATAAGACGCAGTTTCGATAAAAAAAATTTTAAACCAAATTTCAAAAATTTCTTGGATTTTTCAAAAACAAATTCATTACTGAATTTGTGATTAAGTCCACTTTTTATTTTCTCTATTTTTTCATACAGATAGCTTATCATTTATTACACGTTTTCTCGAAAACTAAGGAGATCCCTTTCTAATATTTACAGGGGTTCTGGATAGCATTGTAAGCTATCTATATGAAAAAACAAAAGAATATAAAAGGTGTATTTATTTTAGAAATACAGTTCAAAAACTTTATTTTGAAAAACCCAAGAAATTTTGAATTTTTTCAAAAATATTTATTGGAAATTACACCTTATTAAAAACAATTTCTAAAAAATATACTCTAATATTATTAAAATCACCTGAGTTATTAATGTGCAAAAGAAAAGGACAAAATTGGACAATTTTGAATTTATGTTGTTTTTGAATTTTTCAACAAGTATTGTAGGGTTCTTTCTTTTAAAAATTAGGAGAATGAATACTAGAATTTTATTTGAAATTGTAAACAGTGGCTGATATTCTTCCGATTATTGAAAATGGAATTGCGCATATTTATCTCTATTAGAGAAGAATAACAATCAATGTTTGGTATACATAAATAATTTTAAGTAGAAAAAATCTCAAAAGCACACGTCATAAGCGAACAGAAAGTTGTTAATATAATTCAAAAACTGAAGTGTTACTTTGATATAAAACATTTAACTCCGCTAGTTTTCTGATGCTCGTCTATAAGCATCTACTTGTAAGCCTACACGCAGAAAAAAGGTCCTTACATTTGACTGAAAATCAAGTTGAATTTACCGATCTTCCTAGTACGTATATGGACAACATGACAGTTCAGTAAACGTTACAATTATAGGAAAATAAGTATGACTATCAATAATGGTTACTACTATCGGCGAGAAAACTATAGGCATCTGCCTTTGAAGCTTAACAACTCAGTCAAAAAAAAATGTGCAAAAAAAAACTGTTGTGAACCAGTTGCAGTTAAGAAATTTAAAAAATAATAAAAATTGTTGTTTAAAAGTACAAAAATGTGCAACTATATTATCTTCAGTTCTAATATAGATATTAAAGGGATTCAAACTGCAAACTGTAATTGATAGACTCTGTATTTATTTTCAATCACCCGTAAGAATGTGTTAGTCTTACTTTTTGTGAAAATCGCGTTACAGTTTGCAGTTTGAATCGCTTTAATATCTATATCAGAACTGAAGATAATATAGTTGCACATTTTTGAACTTTGAAGCAACAATTTGTATTCTTTTTTAAATTTCTCAACTGCAACTGGTTCACAACAGTTTTTCTCATACTCATGAATTTTTTGAAATTTTTTCCATCGCCCCTTGTATAAGAAATAATGCTCCAAACTTGACCCATAGTAGTACCGATTCTCAAGTGGATTCTCAACAATGTTCCGTGCAATTGGCAGAACAAAAGCCCGATGCGGAAGTGGGGGGGGGGGGGGGGGGGGGGGGGGGGGGCAGAACGGTCTAGAGGTGTAAAAGAATATGTAATTTTACATTTATTTTCTAAAACCCAAATTTTTTGTATAACATTCTACTCATTATTCAAAACATATATTCGAAGGGGCAGAACGAAATCTCGGGGATAACATCCTGGCAGAACATCGCGAACTGCCCGGTTTTAACATTGGTCATTGTGCGTCGGTTGACGGCCCTGGTACTGCGAGCAGAGTGGCGTAAACTATGTCTCTAGTTACGCTACTGATCGTCTTCGGAGTACAAGTGACCACTCTGCTCGCAGTGTCAGGGCCGTGACCGACGCACAATGACAAATGTAAAAACCGGGCAGTTTTCGATGTTTTGCCAGGATGTTATCCCCGAGATTTTGTTCTGCCTCTTCGATTATATGTTTTGAACAATGAGTAGAATGTTATATAAAAAAATTGGGTGTTAGAAAATAACTTTAAGATGACATAATCTTTTACACCTCTGGATCATTCTGCCCCCCCCCCCTTCGGCACTGGCCTATTGTTCTGCTACTTGCACGAAACATTGTCTAATTTTCTCCACATTCAACGCAGAAAGATTCAGCCGTAACCCTGTGACTTATTTTAATCATTTTTTTTACAACTTCGAATGAGGAAATAAACACCTACTCCCCGGGATTACCCCTGGAGAAGCCACATTTCGTCATCAGTATATTCTCAACAATCAGGAAAATAGTGGCAGAATCGTTACCTAATAACTCGTCAAAAACGGTCTCGGCTCTCCGACTAGAAGGAGGTACCATCGCTACTACCGAGATCAGACGACTACGCTGTCGTAATACCTACACTCTCGTTTCACTTATTGAGTTGAAATCTGGCAACATTGTGATCATGTCGCCGGCGACATAAATCAACGGCTGACTGAGATCTACATTGATCGCGCCTGGCGGTATTGCCAGATTGCGATAGTGAACGTTCAGAAGCGCAAGTTTCGTGATTAATTATTATTTTCATGTATATGCAGGAACCAAATGGTTAATATTATTTTTGTACCTCAATTTTGAAATACTTGTTTTTCATTTAAAAAATTGTCAATAATATCTTAATGGTGGTTACTTAGATATCACTTAGTAAAGAGCTCAAAAACGTAATCTCTCATAAGACGCTATGTTAAATATGACGAAATTAAAAACGTTAATAACTTATTTATAAAGTACCCTAGGCTTCTGAGATTTTAACTGAGTACTTTTGGTAATCATATTAAGATATCGTGAAAGTTTGGTTGAAATGGTAAAGAAAATTCTTGTAGCGATGGTACCTTCTTAAGGGCATGTGATACTTAGAAAATTGTCGATTTTACCAGTTTTAGGTTCCCCCGACTTTTTTTCTAGAATAATAAATATTTTGTCTTAAAAATTTGAGAAATAATAGCGAACATGCTAACGAACGTCCCCACATACTTTTTTGTAGGTTAATTAAAAAAAGTCTTAATTTAGCAAAATGTGATTAATTTGCATAGCGCTTAGGAAATAGTATCGATTTTTTCAGTGTTAGATTCCCCCGGCTTTTTTCCTAGGATAAAAAATATTTTGCCTTCAAAATCTGGAAAATGATGGCAAACATGCTAACGGACGTCCCCGCACATATTTTCGTGTTTTTTTATCAAAAAATTTTTGATATTGCTAACAACGTGCGTATATATTTCGAGGTTATGTGTGTTACAATTCACCTGAGCGTTACTTCCAAACTACACAATATTTTTGGCCGAAAACTTTGGACTTACAAATAAATATAGTAACTAATTTCCCGGATTCAACCTTGTTTGCAGGCAATCAAAAAAGTTTATTTCATAAATAATTTCTAGATTATCGGAAAGACAGAGATGAAAAACGACGTAACCTCAAAATAATGCATTTGCATAACATTTTTATTTAGCACAATACATTTTTTTGTTATTATCCCTCAAAAAAGAGTCCGGGGACGTCCGTTATGATATTTTATAGCATCTGCGAATTCAGTTTTAAAAATTTTTATATTTGTGGAAAAAAGCCGGGGAAAGTGTATCACATTCCCTTAAGACAGCACTATAAATTGTGAAAAAGTATTGCTAAAAATAATTAATAAATAAGCGCACGGTTATTTCTTATAAATACGTTCGGATGTACTTATAATTAATCGCTATTTGTAAGTTATAATGCTTATAATACAATTAAAATTTCGCACGCAAGGGGGGGGGGGATTCGAACGCACAAACTTAATCACGCAAGTCAACAGTCTTAACCACTACACTAGTATACGAGTTGCGATCTGTAAAATAATTTTGAAATGCATTTGGAACTGAGTGTGGTGACCTCAGGAACGACTTCTGAATACGCAACCATGCCATCGCGACACACAACAAAAGTTCTAGCATTCAGAACATACCTATATGTCAGCTGAAACAGTCACGGAATAAAAACACGTCATACTCCAATAGACTTTCAAGTGTACGCGATCTGTTAATAAGTTGTAGCATCCAAAACCAGTGTCTGATAAGAGAAGTTTTGTTGAGGCCACTCAAATTAAAAATATTCTCTTAAAGACGATATCTCTTATACTATATGTATATTAATTGATGAACATACTAAAAGATTATCAAAATCAATCCATTGCATTTCATTTCCATGAGCAAGATCTCAAAGTTAGTCCGTCGGACATGCATCTTGTTAAAAAAGTACTAAAGACAGGATGGTTGCAAAACATTTTAAAAATTCCCTTACCCCTCCCCACTTTTTTACTCTCACAAACTGCTTTAATTTCCCCTTAAATCATAATATTTAAACGCCAGAATTAGAATCCCTTAATACTCTAACTATAGAATCTTTAATAAATAAAAGAAAAAAATGTAGAACTTATTACTTTTCAGTTGTTTGAAGTGATTTTTTGAGAAACTCCATTACTTTTTACTGTGAATAAGTGTATGTCTAATTCAAAAAAGCTATTTTCTGTTAAAATTATGATTGTAAAGCTTCAATAGGAAATCATTTTTATGCTTTAACGTAATCAGCAATCTCATTATAATATGTATTCGCAATCAGAATCATAGTTCCTATGATAATATTTACTTAACTCATCCACCGGTACTTATTAGTGCTCCCTCTTCGTCATACTGATACTATAGAACCAGAATAGTAAATACCTTGATTAGCGTGGGGCTAGTAGGGATATACAAGAGGAGTTTTTGGAGTTTAGAAGAATTGCGGAATGGCCGCACAAAAGAAAAAAAGCCATTAGAAAGAGAAGGTATAGAAAGCATAGTTGGAAATAGAAGGACAGAGAGATATGGAAACAGCCGATTCGTTCCTACGTTCCATCTTTTTCAATTCACTCAGCAATTTTTTACATAAGCGGAGAAAAAGATATCGCGCAAAGATATCGCAAAACCTCTATATTGCAAGAAAGCACAATATGATAATGTACAATCAGTTCCTGGAGCTTTGTACGATATTATAATGCACTAATATCACAGAAAAAATGAAATAAAATTTCGTTTCTGCCGTCTGCTATACGGCGTCCTTAGCAGCAATGGGAAAAAGGCAGAGTATAAGTGAGTTCGAGCTATAAATCGGAACAGCAGCTTTAAACAATCACAGAAACAAGTAAAAAATTGCTGCAGGTAAGACCTGCAACTGAGGTTAGGAAAATAATTCTGAACTCGTCGACGTAAAATGTAACTGACAGATGGGAATCCTCTCAAATTTAATTAAGTTAAACAACGCTGAATAGTGCTGGCGTCGTAATTGTCACTACACTCGAATAAAAATGGAACGATTATACGATGAAAGATTATCCAGGCAAGGTTACAAATCGGAAATTATCTTCGATTCATGTGAATGTTATCTGGCAAGGTTAATTTTTGTTTCGGTAAATCTTTCACCTGGAATCGATGTAAGCTTTATATTTAATTTTTCCTGTGATCGCTTGTTCACTACTCGAACCCTCGCGAGATCACAAAAAAAGAAATACAATGTGATAGCGTAATAAACTTTAATTCTTACGTTATACATTGCACAATTATGCATACATTTTATCGATAAGTTTTCTAGGAAAGTAATTTTCCTTTTCGTATGACATGTACCCAGTACTCATGTACATTACAATAGCATATTTCCTAACCTCAAATATTATGCAGTGCTACCAACAGCACTCAACTTTCATCATGCATTGCAATTTCAAAACTTCTACCAAAAAAGTTGGCAACAATAGCCCAGCATTTGATAAAAAAACCGTCTCACATAAAAGCTATTGAAATTAACCAATTTTTCACTCTGAATAAAAATTTGATTCAATGCAGGAATAGGCCGTACTATCTAGGATGGAACAGTATAGCGCCATGAATTATTTCCACATGGGTCTACATGTGAAGAACTTTCTTGGCATTCTCAAAGAAGCGATCAATTTTATTCGCGATTCTCAGAAAAGATCAACGCACTTTGAAGAACTACTTACAGATAATAGCCCAGGTTTATTGCCGTTTGGCCCAAACAAGGTGGCTGCTTCGAATTAAACTGCAAAAATGTGAGCTCAGTATTAGTGAAGCACATGAGAAAATCCGCATCGTCACAGAACACCCAGAAAAAGTTCGAAGTTCAGGTTTTGAAGATATTTGGACGAAAGCTGTCGAAGGTTCGTTACCCCTAGATCTACTCGACCCGGAGATTCCTCGCCAGCATAGAAAATCTTCTAGAATCGATCCTTCAAAATAGCCTTCAAAATAGTCTCCTTTAGATGTTATTCACTTGTTCCAGCGCTTCTACCAATTCTCGAAACACTTCTCAAACTCAATCATTTCATAGCCTTTGTTTATTTCAGCGATACGCTTTGAATGTGAAATATGCTTGTAAAACGATGGCCCTTTAAGGTTCTCTTTATTTTTGGAAATAGAAAAAAGTCACATGGAGCCATGTTTGGCGAATATGGAGGCTGGGGCATCGTTACAGTATTTTTTTGCCCAAAAGTTCACGAATAAGCAATTAAGTGTGAGTAGGTGCATTGTCGTGGTGCAAAAGCCATGAATTGTTTTTCCACAAATCCGGGCGTTTTTTCGGAAAAATTGCATGGCATGAGCGAATCGATATGCCAACCTTATCAATGACTTCTCTGATTGTGATTCGGCGATCTTTCTCAACCATTTCATTCACTTTTTCCACGTTTTCGTCAGTTGTTGGTGTGCTGTGGCGTCCGGGGCGTTCGTCATCTTCAACGTCTTCACGGCCATCTTGGAAACGCTTATACCACTCGTTAACTCTTGTTTTACTCATAACAGGCTCACCATAGGCTTTTGTTAACATTTCACACACTTTGTTACAATTTATTTCATTTTTTACGCAAAATTTGATACAAAGTATTTGATCCATTTCTATTAACATACGAAAATCGCCGAGCTCATAAAAACCCGTCTAACCTTAGCGGCTGCCACAGAACAAACCTCGTTAGCATCGTAAAAACCCAGGACCAAGCTCAGGATTTGATTGAGTGCCTATCATGCCTTACTCAACCTTCCCATTGTTATAGATAAGAGCCGATTAGAATAAATTAAAAAAATAAGGAATTTAATTACAATATTCTGCATTAGATGCATTAGATAACGACGAGACCATTAAAAAAGAAAGAAGAAAATCGGTTAATCCGTTCAATTTCTGTTGAGAGATTTCGCAACTTATCCTCACTTCTCAGATTCTACGACCAAAAATATTGAAGAAATATGCAACGTATTCTTGAATCGGAAAAATGTGGAATTGCAAGTTATTTCATTTTCAAGATAACACTTAAAGGGTAATTCACAAAGGGTGCAATTCGCAGCCTTTTCTTCAGCAATTCCTTTTCTATAATTTTCAACCGTTTGTTCATTGCAAAAAAAGATAAATTATCAAATAAATAGTGTAAGTTTCTATACTAAAAAAAAAGATACATTTTTTAACCGAAAATGGAATAGTTAAATTTTTCGAAAAGAAGATTAATTTTCATTAAAAACATATAAATGTGCAACAAAATATATACTTTTTCAACCAAATTGTTAAAACTATGAAACCAAAAAGGTGAATTATCTTGAAAAAGGTTGAATTTTCAAACAAAAAATTATATTTTTTCAATAGAAAAGTTAACTTTCTACCAAATACTTAAATTTTCCAATAAATAGTTTTACTTTCAACTAAATAGTTAAATTTCCTACCAAAATAGTTAAATTATTAACCAAAAGATGAATTTTCAACAATAAAGTTTATTTGCTATCAACAATTAGCATTTGATACTTCGACAAATAAAATTTCAATTTACAAAAAAACAGTTCAATGCAAACAAAAAGACGAATCTTCACAAAACCAAATTTATTTTAACGAGAGTGCAACATTCAACGAAATAGTTTAATTTTCAAATAAAAAAATGAATATATTCAACCACAAACCATTTCTTAACCAAAGAGATCCATTTACTACCAAAAAGACGAATTTTCGACAAAATACAAGATTCATTTGCAACAGAATACATTAATTTTCAATTATAAAAGATTAATTTTCAATCAGTAGGTATAATAAATCAGTTTTCTATTAGAAAATAAGTTTTCAACCAAGAAGATTAAATTTCTCTAAAAAATATACATTTTCCACAAAAAGTGGATAAATTGCAATTTCACCCAAGTGCACCAAGTCTCACTTTTAGTACGGGGAACCATGTTTCAAGAGAATCCGCCAAAGTCTGGCCCAGTGACGACACATCACTGGGCCAAGTGTCACTTTTACCACAGTAAACCATGTCTTATTTGAATCGGTCCAATGTTGAGCCAGTGCTGGCAGTCTATATTGGCTATTTATATTTTCCGATCCTCCACCGATGCTTGGCCCAGTATCAGCACTTTATTGCTGAATACACGGCCCAGTGTTAGTCCAATTTTGGCAGCCAAGATTCGGCTAACGATATTGAGCCAACATCGGCATTTTAATCGGCCCAATGTTGCGCCACTTCTGGCAGCCTATATTGGCCATTTATATTTTCCGATCCTCCACCGATGCTTGGCCCAGCATCGGCACTTTATTGCGCCAACATGGAGAAAAATGGATGATCAAAGTTATATGGTCAAAATTTAGAGAACCAGCAAGCTGTCCACATGGTCGAACGGTCCTTTCAAATTTTTTTCGACATGGTTAAAAACACTCTTATTTTATCGCCAGTCTGACTTTCATAAGAGCATCGCACTCCCTATCAGGGATAACTAAGGTATCCTTTTCGGAATGTTCAGTACGCACATATTGTTTTCACCCATTTCGTCCATCCAAGACGGAACAGATAAACCATTGCGTATTGTCGATTGCTTGATTTTGGCGCGTCAGCCATGCGCGTGAAAATTTAAAGGGTAGGGATAATTGGCTCCAATTAGCATAACGGACTCGTAGACCGCGTGACGATATCTGTTAAAAAAATCTGCTCGCGTAGCGGGCACATTCTCATTGCGCGCTGTGCGCGCAGCTCGCTTCGCTCGCAAGTTTGAGCGCGCCTAGGGCGCGCGACGGTTGAATCTCGCGCTTCGCGCTCGGATATTTATTCTTTGCATTTGGAATGCTTGAAAA
>NC_046661.1:4722171-4733509 GCF_010883055.1 Belonocnema kinseyi | reverse complement strand
AGTACGCGTCCTATCAAGAAGTGATTCTTAACGAAATTGTAGATCTTTTTTGGGATAACCATTTTTGTTAATTCATCTTTTTTTGTATCCTACATAGTTTGTACACAAAATGGAATTTTTTATTTTCCATTATTTTTTGTGCAATCAAAATTTGAATTTTCGATTTTTGAAGAAAATCCAAAAATTTTCAAAATGCGCTCACTTTTTTAATTTTAATCAAAAATGGCTGGTTAACGAACTCGTCCTTTCTTTTAGGACCTAGAAAAAGTTTGCCAAAGATGGATTTGATTCGTTCATTTTTTCGAGAGTTATCGTATATATGGACGGACGGCCGGACGGATAAACAGACAGACAGACGCCATCGTGAAAGGGGTCTCGTAACGTGGAGATCCGTTGAAAAAGTGTGATGTCAAATTTCCGACAATTCTAATACTTTCTCAATCATAAATGATGAGAATGTAAAAAAGAAAGTTATTACTAATGATTTCAATGTAAAGTGAAGTATATTTATTGAGGATTCATTGGAAATATCTTATTCTGTAAGTACCTTTCTTAAATAAGTAATTGTAACGTTAATAATTTCTATAAGTAATGTGAGCTTCAAGACATTTAATTATAATTTTTTTGAGGTTAATGTAAATTTGAAATAGATTATAATTAATTCTGTAATCACTGAAAATTATGGCATTAATCCATTTAGGATAAACTTGACTTGTATTCATTAATTTGAAATTAATCATTATTTTTCAGTTCTGACATCAACTGCTGAGATTCATGCAAAGACAAATGGTAGGAACAGCGTGAATGCACTCGTGCTCCTACATCCAGTTGATGGAGTCGAATGTCTAAGAAAATTAGATGGACCATCTGAGACTTCCAAACTGACCCTTCACAATGATCGGGTCAGCCAGCTTGAGATGACCGAGATGATGGTCTGAGACAATCGAGTCGTCTTTCTGAGATTGTCGATTTGGATCTCTTGTTTTTATCTTCTAGAGATAGCCGCTTTAGTCATACTCAAGAGCTGTCCTATAGTCGACCCTGGAATATGATCTGTCTGCACATTTATATGGCCAAACAGACTTTCCATTTTTCTCCGCGAAGTCTCACTTTTAGCACCTAAAAAACCAATCTTACACGAAAGATAAAAATTTTTTTGTTGAAAAATCGTCAAAGTTCATGATGAAATTTCTAAGTTCTGTCATTAAAAATTTCGAATGTTTATGAAAAATTACATTTCCTGTCATTGCAAAAACTTGTAAAGTAGCATACAGCGGAGAAAACGTAATATTGCGCGAAGGAAAATTGTAATCGATTTAAAGTATTTATTTAAAAATTATTGTATTGATATTCCTGTTAACAATTCGTGTATTTTACATTTATATTAAGTTTTCTGAACTGTAGCTTATGAGGATGACTTTTTCACAGTGTTTTAACTTGTCGGTTTAGCGAAGTGGTTAGCACTCCCGACTGCTAGGCGAAAGATTTAAATATATATAGACATAGTTTCGATACCCCGTAGCGTTGGAAATTTTGTTTGTAATATAATGGACAAAATGTAATATGTGTATTCAATCTAAACAGACACATTAATATTCATATTCACAGTACTCGCAATACATAAATATTTATTTTTTAAATACCTTTTTTGCCATATCCTTAGACTATAGCAATAGTCGTTAAAATTAACCAGAATGTTTAAATGAAGTTTCAATTCTTGAAATTATAAATAATATATGACGATATGAACGATCTGCAGTTGTATAATGATGAATGGATAAAGTAGATGCGTCCTAAGAAAAAATCAAGGATTTTTTATCAGTTACTGAATTAACTCCGGCATCTAGGCTGGTCCGATACTGGTACCAAGTGTTGAGCCGACAATGAAAGCCAAAACTTGGCTGCCAAATGTAGGCCATAGTTATCATTCCGTCATTGGCCCGATGATGGCAGCCGAGCTTTGGCAATATTTTTGCCGACTATGGGCCAATGCTGGGTCGCATGTGACTTCGCACTTGGGCAGTTATATGTACTAAATTTTAAATCAAATGATAAATGGTGTTGCTGTTTGCCTCGGATTAGCCAGTTTAAGATAAGTAGTCTAAAACACCTTACAAGAAATACATGATTGTTTTTACGTTCCCAGTTGACTTTCAAGGCTAAGCATTTAATAAATCACCTGGATAACTGAATCAACTTCTGCTTAAGTACAACTGGTGAATCAAAGACAAATAGAAACGCTGGGGGATTTTTTTTCTCTGGGTGCTCTTATTAAACGCTTAGCATTGGAGAAAGGGTTTATGCGTTAGCACAAAAGAAGAATTCTGTAAAAGGGGCTTTAGAGTGCTTGACACTAAAAAATATTTAAAACTTTGAAAATTCAACCGGGAGCTTTTTTACCACGTATTTGGCGCGGGGACTTTCTGTAGGAATTTTCAGGAATGCGTCACTAAAGTTTTATGCAACACGCGCGTTTCTAGATTTTTCTAAAAAGGAACAGAAATTTCAGCTATTTTAGTCACACGTTTCAGAAAATTATGTTACAATTTAGTAATTTTCAGCGACTGTAAACACAATTTTCAAGAGATGAAAAATATTTTTCTTTTCATTAATTTAAATCAAAAATATGTAATCTATTTTTGTCCTGACAATATAAATATTAGGATAATGTGAGTGAATAAGTTATTATTTCATAATTTTTAAATTTATCTGCTATATCATCAGAGATTGTACCTTACCGACAGTAGATCAATCCTACAAACCATAAAGGCAGAAAATCTACACAATATCGATCAAGTTAAGAATCTTCAATAACAGAAAAATGCTTAAAGTCTTAATAAGACTAGATGGAAAATAATATTTTTAAATTAAAATTATTATATATTATATAACCTATAGATACATACGCAGTCACTTAGATATAAACTTGGCTCACATATAGTTTTACTATAATTTGTATTTTTAAGGCAAATATATACTGGGAATTAATATTAAAATTAATGAATCAGAAGAATTACTTAAAATTACAAATAAAACCTATATCTAGATAAGAGGGCGTAATTTAACGTAATCAGCGGACTCAATATTCACTTGAAACCTGGATTAATTATTCATTTACACATCTTCTAATCGTCACTTGTGGTCTTGATGTACTTTTCAAAAATGTATGTACAAGGAATTGAAATGTACAAGGTTTCGCCCATGACACGCAACCACCGAGCTTTGTCCCCTTCCAATGTGATTGAGAAGCAAGGAGTGTGTAGTTGCTAGCTGCGATCTTCTTAGGTCACAATGACTTATATTTCTGTTATCATTTAGAAATTTCAGGAAACTTTTTGTAATTTTCAGATACAGTTTCTAAAAGTCAATAAAAATTTAGAAAATTTACCTCAAAAGATACTTCATTTCGTTTTCAGCAACCTAATTTCGTAAATTTCAGTTGCTTAAGTATCCTAAATGTGTCGGGATTATCCCAATATTCCTCACAGTGTATGAATAAGGCGAAGCTAAAATATTAATAAACCTGTCACATATTTTGCCATCACATTCCCGATTGTATTTTTTATTCTTTGATACATGTTATATGGCGCACGTTACTCGCCTTCCTCCTCGTGACAAATGAGGAACAGATTTATAGAGAAGTGGGCATCAGGGAGCTAAAACCGAGAAGTAAAGCAAATAAAAGCATTCAAAAATGGAAACTGGTAAGGTGAGCAGTAGGATTGCCCTTTACATCCCAGCAAGTAGTCTAACAACCGGATAATCGTTCTGGAATGATTATGACCAAGCCTGCGCTATATCGCTGCATATGCATATATATGGTAAAATTCAACAAAACAGGCCCCGTTAACACGGTTCCGCACTAAACTTAACGCCAATCTCTCGTCATGTGATTTATTCAAGGTCTAGAACAGATTCTGAAAGGATTATATCATAATATTATTAAATTTTAAACAGTTTATATTCCTAAAATTTAGCGTAAAAATATTGTTACTCAGCGAAATAGACAAATTTGTAATCGCATATATGAACTTTCAACAAAAAAGAATTCCTTTTCTTCAAAAAGATCAGTTTTAAACAAAAAACATAAATATGAACCAAATGCTTAAACTTAGAACCAAAAATAGAATATTTGAATTTTTTAGGTAAGAAAATTAATTTTTAATTAGAAAAATCAAATTTTCAACAAATAGTTTGGGTAAGTTAAATTATTGCTGTGACCTATCACATCGGCGTCCAGCCAAACCCCGAGAAACGTTGGAAAGGGGTAAGGGTGTGAACTGCATATTATTTCATTATCATAATGGGGTAGGGGTGTGAACTGTATATTATTCCATTATCGTCATATTTGTCACTAATCACAGTCGTGTCTTCCCGCACTCTTGTCAATTTTTTATGGACTTCAAATATTTCAGAATGTGAGTTGACGCGAATGTGACTAACCACAAATGTGAATTTCCACTTTTTTGTGGAGTTTAAATTTTTCCAAATCAGTATTGCTGCAGTAAGTCTTCGCAAATGTGACTGACCAAAAATGCGACTTGTTGTAATGTAACTTTTCGCAGTGTGACTTGCTACAAATGTGACTTGCCAAAAATGTGACTTTTTAAAAAGTCAGTTGCTGCATGTTTGACAATTTGTTGTAAATTATATATTTTTCGAAATGAAAGTAGCCACGATTTCACTTGCCGTAATGTGACTTTTATACGTCAAAAATAATAAGAATAAATTAATTACCACTGGCACTTATTATCCAGTTACTAAACGACCGTTGGAAATTCGGCTTCCAAAAAGACGGGTAAATTCCTAAAAAAAATCGAATAAAAATTCATTCAGAGGAAATATAAGGTTTTCAACTTTTTGGAGAAAATATCGCATTATTTTTACTTCCTCTAAAGGTCATGTGACGAGTGGGTCACGTGACCAGATTCCTACCTTACCAGCACTTTCTTATTTCCTAACTTATTTTCACACGAAGCGCCAGATCGAGTTGAAAATTTGGCATAATACACAAGAAACAGTAAGAAAGGTGGGCCTGGTCCTAATCTTGTATAATTATGAAAAAAGCTCATTTTGTACATATTTTTCCCCTTTTTTCATAATTATTAAAAATTAGGACCAGACCCATCTTTCTTTGTGCTTCTTATTTATTATCCCAAATTTTCAACTCGAAGTGGCGCTTCGTGTAAAAATAAGTTAGGGAATAAAAAAAGTGTCGGCAAGACAGAAATATGGTCACGTGACTCACTCATCGCATGACCTTAAACTTATTCGTAATTATCATTTATAACCTTTATCTTGCTGAATGTTCACATTTATTATGAGTCCGGTAATTCTTGGGAACCCGGCGAGTTTTTTTTTTATCGAAAAGCTATTTATTATTCATAGAATGTTTCTCATATCCGTCACTACGGAACAAATTCGGTAATTTCTTAAAAACAATTTTTTTTACGTGCAGGTCGACTTTGTTTGAGGTAAACGTAAAAGTTCGTATTCATTACTGATGTTCTAAGTGGACATTTAAATAGCCATATTTTAGAGAGTAGCCGTAAGGCCAACAACCTGTCAGAAGATCATACCCTTGTCAAAATAATCGCTAAATTATGGGATACACAGTGCCCTAACTGCCCGCTTCTCTTTCGAGTTTAAAACCATTCTTGTTTCCTGCCTATCTGCATCTTCATCTCTCTTTTTTTACAATGCTGTGCTGAATACTATGTGCACAAATTTGAACCAAAGAAAACCAGACAAAAATCATCAGATTTAAAAGGGATCTCTAAAAATACCCTCTATCTTAACTAATTCTTGTTGAAATTAATTGACGGTCGATCTGTAGACAAAAGCAAATTATCCCTGAAATAAGTACATTGTGAATTATGACTTTTTATACAATATGAACAATTAAAAAAAAAGTATAAGGTTTAAAAAGAATCAGCGTTCGAGTATACTATGTTAGAGAAAATAAGAGACCGTCCATAAATTACGTTCCCATACGTTCCAAGAACTATAGTTTATAACAGGGGAGGAGGGAGGGAGGCTCAGTGAAAGTAAAGTTATAAACTTAGATAACCTTAGATACCTGATGATAAATTTTTACAAAGTTTTTGAAAGATGGCTATTTCCCTCTTTTCATATTTTTTCAAGAAACTTCCCTTTTTATCGCTCTTTCGGGTAAATTCGAGCTAAATTAATATAAACCAATAAAAAATCCACCTATTTTTCGTTGAAAAGTTTAATATTATATTTTTGTTTCGGAATTTATCTCGTTGGGTGAAAAATTCTACTATTGTGTTGAACCTTTATTTATTATGTTCAACATTCAACTATTTTGTTTAAAAGTAATCTTTTTTGGTGAAATTCAACTAATTCGTTGAAAATTAAACTGCTTTGTTAAAAAAGTACTTTTTTCAAAGATTCACAAGACATTATATACTTCAGGAATGACATCATTCAATTTGAATTCTACGAAACAGGTAACTTTCTATTTACGTTTATTATCATTATTTTCTACTGACGTTTAAACTACCATTGTTATTTTTATTTTGTTCAGTTGTTTTAAAGATTTTCTTTTGTGCTTGGCACACCCTAACCTTGGTTTAATTCTCCCGGCTTAGTGCTGCCTAGAACTGCTAGGCCAAGCAGTTTCTCATGGGAGAAGTGCGAGAGCAGTAACGACTGTCGCACTGGAAGGGCTGCAGGGCGCGAGTTTAGGATCGAGAACATTGCGAGTATATTATATATTCCAATTGCACACAGTTCCGACGGCCCTCTTTACGTTTCGATTCCCTCGCTTTAGTTCCAAGGCTATTTGCTATATATTTTATTTCTGGAATAAAAGTTTTATTCGTATATCAACGGATGATCAATAAAATTTTTCCTTTTCTCCCTATTGAGAAATTATTTACGTATATGTTAGAAGATTCTCGTTGCGATGACAGCATATTGTCTCCATTGACAGCGACCCTTTGACAACCTCGTACTGATAACAGCGGGCATGGATGTCAAAGGGTTGCAAAAAACATTGTACACAGAAAATTGGTACTGCAAAAACTACTAAATTAAGTTACAATCGAGGGAAAAAGGCGATAATTCGTATATTTTAATACAGTAGTCGTAAGCTATGTTATTTTTATACGAAATTTTCCTATTCATAATACGAAGTCTTAGTATTTTTTATAGTAAAATCCTAGATAGGATAATTCAGTAGAGACATAATAAAATTATATAAAAAGAGTAGAATATGAATTACATTATGACACTTTATATTTTTTTTATTATGGAGTAAGAAAAATTCGGAAAATCGCTCTCCAATATTAGTAAGTGACAGTGCGCAAGCCTAGCGTTGAACCGAGTGCAGCCGAGCGTAAACGATGTCAGCCGACACCCGCTCTACTGAAATTCCTTAAATTTATTAATCACTCCATTTTGTTTGATGCAAAGATCCTTACTACAAAAAATTATGATAATTCAAAACGTTACAATTGAAAAACAAATTTTCCACAAAGAGCAAAAAATTATTTTTAAACCTCGATATTAAGATATTTGATTACGTTAAGATATATCTTAGAATTTGGAAAATGTTATCACGGTGAACAATAATGAATAATTTAATGGAAAATAATTTGAGTGCTAACACTTACTTCATAAGGGCAATACATTTCTGGATCTCATTATCCAGTTTTGCAGGATGGAATATCGCTGTGCTGACGCGTTTGAGAACCGTGTTCGATTCCCACCAGATTTATTTTAAACGCATTTCTCTGTTTCAGCTTGTAATATAATATCCGTGCATATATATAATAATGTATAAACTATAATAGTGCCAAAGAGTTCAACATCTCATAATAAATAAGTCTGCATTTACGTCGTATGTTTGTGCAAAGGATACTTGTGTCGTAACCTTCAACGCGACGCGACGCACGTTGGGTTTATTTTTTTTCGTTTGCTAATCTGGCTCTACCAATTTTTACTAAGTCGCTTACTGAAAAAGTGCGCCGGTCTCTCTCGGCGTTACTATAGTCCTTTGCAAATATTGCAATCTTCTGCAGATATTAATGCAAGAAATTTAGAAATTTCTTTTACCGAAGTTAGTAAGTGTCTTCAATACATAGCTTGCTGGTTTACAACAGCGGTTTGTACATACTTCAAACCTTTTTTCAAATAAATGTAACATTTTTAAATTTGATTCCAAGGAATTTTGTAGTTCGGCATGTAGTTACTAGTTACTACTCGAAGGAGTAAACATGTCAAAACTTTCGCCATGTCCGTCCATTTCAAACTAAAAATAGTAAAGTTATTTCTTAGAAAATATTGCAGCAAAAGGTTTCTCCGCGTATTTTACATGAGTGTGTTTTCCTCGATTTCAAGCCTGGCTTGAAGCAAAATGTAGGTAATTGTTGGTGGTGGGGTACTTCATTGTTCGCTGTTTTTTCACGGCCAAGTGTGAGTTTTTGCAAACGTCCAAAAATTTTAAAGATTGAAATCTCTGAAGCCGATATTGACGAAGGGGCACGCTTGCAGCGTGCACGTGATTTTTTAGAATATAATATACTCATATGACCGTGCAGAAACCGCCCTATTTCAAACGTAATACTGAACTGGCCCCGATTGGATTTCCCAATCTGGTCCTGATCGGTAGAACTCTGTGGCCCATAAATGGGCTAGACCGATTTCCTACTGAAACGCCATCTCCATGCGCTCGCACAACTAGTGCTGTTTGATGTTTTCTGATAGTGAAATGAACTTTGTTTACATAGTACTCGTCTACTATATTCTATCAATGATTAAAAATGCATAAGGCGAGTAAGCCACGTGGTTCAAAGGCACCAAACACCAGCCAGTATTACTCGAAACCTGCACGACGAAGATTAGAGTAAGTAATTACACTCTGAGGGTTCATTGAAACCTAACCTCAAATAAACTAATAATTAATTGAATTGTTTCAGGTAAAATTAGTATATTTACCATTAGATGAGTCTAATATTATTACATGATGAAATTTATCAAGGGCGTTTGTTTTCATTTATTATTTTAGAACTCAAGGTTTTTTGATTTAATGTAGAGTTAGAATTATCAAATCTATTGACAAGAAATGGATTGCAGTATGTACAAAATTGTAATATTTTTAGATTTTGAGAATAAAATATGTGATACAATCGATTCTGTTATTGAAACTTTGATTCTGTATTAACAATAAATTCATTGCAGAAATACATTCTGAACAAATTTTCATAACATGAATTTTAGAATCAAGTAGTACAATTAGGGATTCCAACAAGAGCTAGTTACTCAACTGTGTATGCGTCGCATTCGGCATCCAATTAGTTGCCATTCGCGCGAAGTTTAAAATTCAAAACAAAGTTATTTTCCTTTTTTGTTATAAACAATGACATTTCAATTTATAAAAATGTCCATTAAGTCGTCATTAATTCATAATAAAAATTAATCAAATGAATATCCTGTAAATAATACTTAAAATAACCAGAAATGTTTAATTCAAACATTTCATTTTTGTTGTTGTTGTTTTGTCTATATTGCTTCTTAACAGGCTTGAAAAAAACGATCTAATAAATAATAGCTCAATTTTTTAGCGAAAATATTATCTACAATCACCTTCTCGAATTTTTCATAAATCATAGGTTAATCATAGGTAAATCATAGGTTATTTCCTGATGCTTTTTTTTGGAAACATTCGAAAATTTCAAGTTTCAGGGAATCTTTTTGCAAAAAAACTTTTTATAATTTGTTAAGAATTTTTATAGACAAAATTTTTTTCAAGAAATTAAAATAGTTAATTAAAATATTTCTGGTTATTATCAATTTTTTTCATGAAAAACAAACCTTTTTTGGAAACTGATACCATCTACAATAACTTTACGTTTCTCAAAAGTATAATTAAACTTTGTGGTCTAAAATATCTTCTTTTCTTGCCAGTCGTACTTTAATTTTAACTTAAAATAAGTTAATTGTAAATTCAAAATATTAAGGTGGCCTTCGAAAGGAAAGGGCCATTCGATAGTTTCGAGTTTACTTATACTAAATCTCCATTCGTGACATTCATGAATGGATTATAATGAGATATAATGAGACTGATCGTGTATCGATCGGGCACCAATAGGGTGTCCAGACCTGCCCCCGACCTGGGCGCGTGTTTAATTCGCGATCTGGCGCCGACCAGGGTTCCCGATTTGGACCCGATATGGACTGGTCTGACCCCGACCGGAGCCAGATCGAGACTTCTTCACGGGTACATACTTTTGTTATTAAAGGGACGTAAATCACAATTATAATTATAAGATAATGAAACATAAAATAAATTAGAATCGCTACTTACGAACCAAATTAGAGATGAACATACATGTATTTCTAGCTAAGATCTCAATATAAAGGTGCTCACCTGAAAGAATAAAAGAATGTAATGGTTAGTCATATTAGTATATTTTCACGATTAGTAAGTACATCGTTCATCAACACGGAAAAAAGTACACCGTAAGATGTACAATTTCAAACAGTAAAGCTGAGGTTTAAAGCGTACCCACTGTGAAATGAGCAGTTTTCACAGTATTGAAATGCAGTGTGAGTCAGTAATCTGAAAGTATATTAGTCGAAATAATATTTGCAGCAATGCAAAAAGCAGATATTAGCTGGTAGAAGTTAGGTTTTCTCATTGAGAATTCAAAATAGTGAATTATACAGTCTACAACTTGTAAGCTATCCCCTTTCATACTGCGATGGGTAGTAGGATATACAGTAGATCAGTGGTCGGCATGCTCCTGACCAATTCAGGCTACCCTGACCGGGCTGATCAACGACCTGTTTTCTGGTCAGGTACCTGCGAGCTTGGGCAGACGATCCCTTTTTTCAGAGGTACTTTGTTGGAAAATAGGAAAAAATTTGAGATTAAAAATTCTTCATTTTGCAATCAGTGATTCGAAAGTAATATATTTGGAATCTACGTATTTTTCTGAATCCATAGATATGTAATCTGTCAATAAAGGTTCAAAATTTGAGAAGTATTTACTATCGGCGAGAAAATCATAGGCATCTGCCTTTGAAGCTTAACAACTCAGTCAAAAAAGATTCAAGGTAACAAAAAACAGTCATATGAACAGTCATAAAAAATTGTTGCTTAAAAATACAAAAATGTGCAACTATATTATCTTCAGTTCTAATACAGATATTAAAGCGATTCAAACTGCAAACTGTAATGGATAGGCTCTGTATTTATTTTCAACCACCCGGAAGGATGTGTTTTTCTTATTTTTTGTAAAAATCGCGATATTTTTAGATATTTTTTTTTTTTTGGAAAACAAGTGACAGAAAGCAGGAGCGCCCTTTT
>NC_046661.1:4719699-4722071 GCF_010883055.1 Belonocnema kinseyi | reverse complement strand
GCCCCCCCCCCTGCTTTCTATCACTTGTTTTCCAACAAAAAATTTTTTTTTTAAATATCGCGATTTTCACAAAAAATAAGACTAACACAACCTTACGGATGATTGAAAATAAATACAGACCTTATCTATTATAGTTTGCACTTTGAATCGCTGTAATATCTTTATTAGAACTGAAGATAATAATATAGTTGCACATTTTTGTCGGGTTAGGTTAGACAAGATTATGTCATGTTTTCTGTTATCATCATGATCATTCGCTAGAATCAACATCACAATTAATGTTTAGCTTCTGAAGATTTCCAGCAATGCATTCGAGAAAGCGTCGTTATTTAGAGCGCATTCACTGTTTATGTATAAAAAAAATATTTTCCAGCTTTTTAGAATTTTATATTTTGTTGCTGATATTGTGATTATAGAGATTACCTTATACCAAATGTATGAATTTCCGTGTTACTAACATTAGAGATTAAATGCTTTTTATATTTTCTCGAATATAAACTCACTTTTCAAAACTCACTCCACGTTCTCCATGTACGTCAGCCAAACAAAAATCATTCCAAAATAATATTAAGAAGATTCAAAATATTTATAATTAAAATTATAAGCATAATAGTTTTCTTCGAAATTCAAACTCTTATCGATAAATTCAAGCAATGCAAACAGATAAAGTAATGTAAAATACTGAAAAAGTGATATAATGTATAAAGCTATATAATGTAGAATATTGAAAAATTGAAGTTCTGTAAAATACAAAGTTGAAAAAATATTCAAATAAAAACTTTTGAAATTTTACCAATTATAGAAATAAAAAATTAGAGGGGCGATATCTGGGCCAGATCGGGCCTTCATTTTGGATGCCCAAATCTGGAACCTGTCGGGGAAGGAGTTTAATATACGGTTTGGCATTAGACTACCCGTGCAGAAATTTCCCCATTTTTCCCTATTAGAAGTTGGGTTCCGGTGGGGTCCCTATCATAATATCTTCTTTGGAAAAGACTGGTTGGGCCCCCTATCAAAATATTCAGTCCAGCAAAAACTGATTGAGGTCCATATCAGAATATCTAGTCTAGGAAAAACTGATGGGTGCCTCATCAGGTTCTAGTGAAAAATTTCATGTCTCGTATAGGTATGGAAAATCTATCTGTATCCTGATTTTTTTTAATTTCTCTCTTCTGAAAAACTGTAAATGTTCAGAAAAAAATGACATCTTCTGTCATTGTAAAATGTTTTAAAGTAGTCTAGAACGGGAAAAGAACGAAATATTACAGGAGGAAAAATTTAATCGATTAAAATGATTGATTTAAAAATTATTTTATTGATTCTCCTGTTCATAGTACTTATGGTTCACATGTACATGACGTCGTATAATAATAAATATTTAATTAGAAAAAGAGTTACAAATTTTTTGAACTATAGCTTATGAGCTTTCATCGACTATCAAAATGAAGATTTAGCGTAATGATTAAGACTCCCAACTGCTAGGCAGTATATTTAGGTATAGATACAGGTGTTCGATACTCCGTAGCATTATCAATTTTATTTGTAAAATAATGTTTACACATGTAATACATGTAATCAATCTGAATAGGACCATTATTATTTAAAGTCAAAATACTCGCAATCAAGTAATATTTAATTGTTGAATACCTTTTTTGCCATATCAATTAAATATTCAACTCAATTTAGCCAAAACTTGGCTAAAACATCGTTACAGATCTAGCCAGGCCCTCACCATTTTCCCCGACGAGCGCCCGATTAGAAATAGGGAAATCTATCTAGGGCCCTACTGAACCCCGATAGAAATTGCTACATGAGTAATTAACCTATCGGGCCCATATTTTTCCCTATCGGCGCCCCACCAAAATTTCCCCACGGAAATGTGCGAATTTTATGATTTTACTTTAAAGATTTATCCTCATTTTGTCGGTGTCGTTTAAAGTTTATTTTTACAGTGCAATGTGCCTGCGTGTGTGAGGAAAACTATTTCCGCGATTTATTTATGTATCTTTATGTTTCTTTAAATTGAATATATTTATTTTCACAACATTTGAACTCTGATTCATCAATGCTTGTTAAAACGGAAATTTAATTTTTAAATTTAATTTTGTCACATATATTTTTGATAATTTCAAATTTCACATATTCTAATTAGGAATCGAATACGAGGTGTGTTAAAAACATAAGGTGACTTTATGGTTAATAAAAAAATATTCATTTATTCCTCAATATTTATGTTGTCTCCTTCAAAGTGATCCCCCTCAGATATAATACACTTGTGCCAACGATTTTTCCAATCATCGAAGCACTTCTGATAATCATTTTGTGGTATAGCCTTGAGTTCTTTCAGCGATGCAGTTTTTATCTCCTCAATC
>NC_046661.1:4706429-4719599 GCF_010883055.1 Belonocnema kinseyi | reverse complement strand
TCTTTTCTTCTCTTCTTCTCTATCTTACCCAACACCCCCTTCACGCATGCTACTGCTCTTTTGTCACCCCCTTCATGCAACTATACCTCCATGCTTATCCCCCTTCTTTCCACCTCTTCACATTCCTCCAACCAATGCTCCAATTTTGCATCCCCCTTCCCGCTATAAGTTCCTGACTTTCTTGCTCTCCTTTCTTACACAAATATTGCGCTCTCTCGCTTGGCATAATCCACACATAGTTTCCGTTATACCGTGACTCTCTTATTCTCTCCTCTCCTTCTGCCCTCTCTTGCTCCATGCCATTCTTTTGAACCAACTCATATACCTTCCTTCCTTCCTCATGCATTCTGCTAAGTTCATCCATCTGCAATCCATTCGTTCTAAAATACCTTTCCCTTTCCACCTCCATCTTTGCACCACTACGTCTGTTCTCCTTCTCCCACCAACACTCCCTAACCAATTTACTTCACCCCTCTTCCAAAAATTTCTCCTCATATTTACACGCTCGACTCCCTGTTATAATCCATAAACTCGTTCTTGCTGTCTCCCTCCTGACAATATAGTTCAGCGTATTCCTTGCCAACCCCAGTATCCACTTTTAATACCTCTACTGTGCCCTATTTACCTCCTCACTTCCCTTCCAATCCAACACCTCCACTCCGTAAAATAAGACACTTATCACTAAAGAATCAAACAATTTCATTCTCCTTTCAAAATCATTTGCGAACAATCTCTTGCCCAGCCCCCACACCTGCCTCATCACCACATTTTCCCTTCTCACTATCTCTTTTATATGACCATCCACTCCCCCATTTCTTCAAGACAGGAAGCCCAGGTACACAAACTCTTTCACCTCCTGTACCGCTTTTCCCTTCCACTTCCACTCCCCTCTCCCATCTCTCCCACCTCCTTTCCTGAACACCATAACCTTCGACTTGTCCGCATTTAACTCTAACCTATTCTTGTCCAAGTAACGTCTCAACCTCTTCATCATCTCCTTTACAGCCTCTTCGCTCTTTGCCAACAGCACTATATCATCTGCATATGCGAGTGGCCATACCCTGACTCCTCCTACCCTAAATCCTCTACCACTCCGGCCGCTAGCTTACTTTCCATATCCATGATCAAAATTGCAAAAAGCGTTGAGATAAGCGGGCACCCTTGCCTCAAGCCACTATCCATCCAGAATCCCTCAGAGATTCCCTCCCCTCCTCTCACCCTATCTTTCGTCTCCTCATATACCTCCCTTACCCTCTTAATCAGGCCCCTCTTCACTACCCTCTCCTCCATTGCCTCCCACAACCTCCCCCTATCAACTGACGGAAACGCGCTCTTTCGATCTACAAAAACGCGTACGCTTTGGCACCCTTTTTGGTTAATTCTCTATCCACCACGTGTTGCAAGACGTAAATATTGTCAATAGTGCTCCTTCTCTCTCTAAAGCCCGTCTGCGTGTCCGGCAATATTCCTTTCCCCTCAACATCCTTTCGTAGCCTATCTGCTAACACCATCGCGTATATTTTGTACGCAGTATTCATGAGCCTAATTCCTCTATAATTTTCCTGCCTCTCCCTATCCCCTTTCATATACAGTGGTACGATCAACCCCTCTCTCCACCCTCTTGGGAATCCCTCCTCCCTCCATACTTTTTTCACGACCCCCTTCAGCCTCTGCCTTACCTCTTGTGTGCCAAACAGCCACGCTTCGTTCTCTACCCCGTCAATCCCTGCTGCCTTCGATTTTTTCAACTTCCCTATCTGCTTCTCTATCTCCTCATCGTTCAGCTCCTCTTCATCTAACTCTCTGTTTCTACTAATCCCCTCATCTCTCTTTCGAGTATCTGACCCCTGAAATGAATCCTTAACAAATTTTCTCCATTCGTCGCTCCCTATCTTCTCACTTATCCCCACCCTACGTTTCCTAAGAATCATCTCCGTACGTTCCTTGCTTTTAGAGATGACAGCTCACTGTGCTTTGGTTAACAACTTATTAACAAATAATCGTTTTTTGCACTAAGATTCACCATTTTACACAGAAAGGATCAACGAAGTCATATATTTTTTTCAGCATTTTCAGAATTTATTTTCAGTGACTTCGAGCTATTCAAATTTGGGTATTCGGAAATGATAATATATGCTTATGGAACTTTTTCACCTTTCATGCGGAAGGAAATAATCGCTAAGCATGTGAACATTTTGAAATTATGTATCAGTATTGGCAAACCCTTCAACTGCAGCATGCAGGTTGTTTACAATTTTTACAATTTTTTCTGCTGTAATTTTCTCGAAAATCTGTACAAAAATCGAGGTGCCTATATGTTTTATATATATAGTAGTCCCTCCACTTAACGAAATTTGTACTTGAGAAGAGTCTGTTAGACAAGAAATCTGAATTCTAAGCGATAGTTTATAAAAATTCAAAACACTATTTCTCAACGGACAAGAAATTGTTTTTGAAATTATTGTTAAATAATCTTAATTTTTAAATTATTAAAAATCTATTTTGCATACATGGTTACTTACACTTATAATCGCATGCTTAAACGCTTTAAAAAATCGCACTACCGGAGCAGCCCCCCCCCCCCGGGGGGGGGGGTGTGCAGTTCGGGCAACCGCCTGGCCTGTTTTGAGGGGTGGATGGGAAATATATTTTGTAAATAAATTAACTACAAATGCACGAAAGATAAGGGAAAATAATTATGTAAAGAAAGTGAAATAAAACAGAACGTAAAAAAATCCATAATTCGCACGATTAAATGTATTTTTATATTTATAAATCATTCAAGTCCTGAAAATTTCAGTGTTGAATATTTATGGGAAATAGTATATTAGTTTTAATTTTTAATTATTTTCAATGTAATTTGATCTTTTATACCTTTTTCTATTCAAATTGCTGATTCCTTATTCTCTATAAATATTATTATCAATTATTTATTTTTAAATTAAGCTGGAAGAAAGTTTTTCTATACAAGTGTACACATTTTTATTATCATTTTCATAATCGCTATTGTTCTTTTTTTGCTCATCATATTCTGTTTTCTCAAACAGGGGGAGGGGGGGGTGCTTGTCTGAAGTAGATCCGCCCGACCTGTTTCAAATAAGATTGGCGCCACTGTAGCCGAGGATTCGAACTCTACCTAAACTACCTAAACATTTATGACCAAAGACAATTTTCTTCTGTGCAAAAATTTCCATAAAATGAGCAGTTTTCAATTTATCAAACTCATTGCTTTTTGTTTTGAAATATTTAAAACGCTTAAGAACGACACAAAGGTAATAATTAATAAAGAAAAGATGCAAGTACAAAAACCCTTGAATAATATCAATGACACAAGAAATAATGTTCTGCTATACATAAAACGCAAAGTATAATTTACCTAATTCTTTTATCCTACGTGTTTTACTCAACTTTAAATATGGAACAGCTTTTCTAGAAAAACAATTTAAAATATCTAAAAAATGAATTAAACTTTACTTATTTTACAAAGGGCTCCATAATTTTTTATTTAAAGATTTAATCTGCTTAAAAATTATTTAAATCTGATAAAAAATCAAGAACTTTCGAGTAGAAAAACGCTTTAATAACTTCAGTGACAAATAAATATTTGCTAATTTTTGAAAACCTCTGTAAAACGCAAAGTTTTCGATTTATATAATTTTTTTGTAATACTTTTTAACTCAGTTTTTAATTTCAAATAATAATTTTAAATATGTAGAAAAAATTGATCTCTATTAGTTTAAATATTGCGTATTGCCAAAAGTGCTCGATACTTAATTTTTCTTTCCAATACACTAAAAAGAATCATTCTTAGCACTAATTGAATGCATTTACTTGAATCCTATTTCTTAGCACCAAGAAAATATTCTTTAACAGAATTAATGTTTATTTAGACCAAACATATATCTTTTGCTGATCTACAGAAATTAATCCTTTGGCTGTATTTTCATAATTCAAATACATATTTCTTACATTCAAGAAAATAATTTCCTTAATTCAAAAGGTGTAGATTCGTTGAAATCTGATTAGTTATTTAAGGAAATATATCATTGATTAAAAGAGTTTGATTCTTCGAAGTGATTCGTATGCATTTAAACAAATTATTTTTCCATACTTGAAATAGTAATTTAGGTTTATTTAAATTAAAGAAATAATAATTTAATTAAAAATAATATTAATTAAATTTAAAATATATTTATTTGTGACAAAAAGTTCATGCATTTATAGCAATTCAGCATTTATTGAGATAAACAATGTGTGGTTTTTACATAAATAATCATTTCTTCAGTGAAAGGAAATATTTCATTTGATTATTAGAATTACATTACTCATAACAAATAAACAGTTATTCCAACGAAGTAATTTTTCTTTTTAATCAAAAATTTAATAACTTGGCGTAATTTATTTCAATTGAATACTTCTTGAGATGAAAGAAATATATTGTTTAATTAAATATCCATGCTTTTTATTTGAAGAAATAGTTCTTTCGCATTTATGGTGAGGTTTAAATACGGCTTTCCGCCTTAAAATTTCCATGTTGCGTTAGCTTCGTGGTCAACGCTGTGGACTTTACACTCGATTAATCCAAGTTCAATTCCTGCTGGAGGTGGATTCTTTGTCGATTTTTTCTCTTTCAAGTTCATCAATATTTTAAATTATGTGATTTGTTTAAATTAAATATTTATAATAATAACAATGGCAACTATAACTTAACCTGAAAGAATCCATTTGCTAGTTTAGGAAAATATGTATTACAATTAAAGTACTAACTACTTTTGTTTATAGTAAATTCTGTAACATTGTTTTGTTTGTGATTACACTGGAGAAATAATTGGTTAACACGCAGATTCAATTTTCACCTTGTATATTTTAACAGCAAAATCACATCAATCTAGAATATAACAAAATAAAAAAAGACAGTTATCGCAAGGTATACAAATTGCTAAGAATTAAGATTTGTTCGCTCCTTAGAGGATGGATTGAGAATAATTTTCAAGTTTCTAGCGGAACACAAGGGAGCTAAGATTAAAAATCGAAGATTAAAGTAGGGATGCGAAATACAGTAGAGGTAGACCAGGAGCTATGATTGGCTCTTACAAACGATGGTAGGGAAATTTGGAAACATGCTTTTTGTGACGTAGATTTAAGGAAAACCCAGATAACAGAGTTGGAGGGAGGTTTATTACTCTTGACCAGACTCTCTGAAAATACTTGCTTTTCTGGCACGATTTAAGGCCCGAACTGTTAGCATAGATGCGTCGGTTCAGCTTTTAGAAATTCTTAAATTGATGAAAATAAGGCCGTAAAGTTTATCGCTAAAACTTGCGGTTTTCTAGGATTCGAAGACTAAGAAGGATCAAGTTATAAACTTTTACAGAGGTAGTGAAGTAATTTGAGTGTAAGGATTGCCTGGCTTGTGTATTTTCTGTTTTCACTTTCGAAGCCTTTAAGAGCTCAAGAAATAAAATTCCCTTTCTTTAAATTTCAAAAGATGGTACCTTTACAACGTAACACACCGACCCCTTTGAACGGATCTGGTCCAACAAAACTGATAGATAAACGTATAATAATTATCAATATAAGTAAAAAATATAATATGCACACATTTGTCTGATAACGTAGTTTGAGTATGGGTAGTACATATAACTCATAAAGGTAGAAATATAAATGGATAAAAATTCATCACACGAGTACAAGAATAGCAATGGATAAAAAGAAATTACACAAACAATGGATAATCATAATCATACGAAGTTATATATAAATGCATAGACATAGTTACGTTGAGAAGAACTAACGCATTAAAACATAATCATAGAGGATCAACGGTCGAGAGATTACCTTAATTGTGAACAGGATCCAGGTTGAGGTGACACAATTTCTTTACGCTTCTCTTGTAGATTCCTTTACCGGTCTTCACAGAGACCACTCGCATGATACCGTGTCCTCCAGGATAGGTATCGATGACTCGGGCAAGTTTACACTGCATTGGTGGTGCATTTTCTTCCTTAATGAGGACTACCGTTCCGATGACAATGTTGGCGGAACCTGAGTGCCATTTTTCGCGACCGGTAAGCTCTTTCAGATACTCCTTGTGCTAGCGACGCCAAAAATGTTGCCTCATCTGTTGAGCGTGTTGCCAAGATGAAAGCCTACTGTGCTTTTCGTCATGATGGTCTTCCTGAGGAAAGCTTATTAATGGCCCACCAATAAGGAAATGACCTAGAGTTCAGGGACGTAAGTCATTGGGATCAGAGGACATTGGACTGATGGGGCGGGAATTCAGGATGGCTTCGATTTCAGTTACATAAGTATGCAATTGTTCAAAAGTTAAAACGGCATCACGGACTGTTCGTAAGAAATGATGCTTAAATGATTTGACCGCTGCTTCTCAAAGACCGTCGAAGTCCTGATTATTCAAAAAACTTTTTACTGTGTCATTGTGATTTGCACAGTTAAAAAGTTGATTGAGTTCGTTTAATTGTCTGCTAGCACCTTGAAAGTTGGTACCATTGTCTGATCTGATTTTGTCTGACTTTCCCCGTTGCGAAATAAATCTTTTTAAGCTACCGAGAAAAACGATCGAAGTAAGATCGCTTACCAGATCTAAATGCACAGCTTTAGTTGCAAGGCACCTGAAAACTGCTACATAAGTTTTCACCTTTTTGACATTGCGATATCGACTTTCTTTAATGTAGAAAGGTCCTCAGTAGTCTTCTGGCCAGTAGCGTTCTCGTACAGAGCACAAGGTAGCTTGGACTCCTGAATGCTTTAACGCGAAGTGAGTCGTAATGAGATCAGTCACGTGATGTTTTCGCGGAAGCAAAATCAGATGCTTTTGATTATATTCTAGGTATGCATTTGTAAGCCTTCCGCATACTTTCAAAATTCCATAATCTAAAACCGGACTGAGGTTACGAATTTTGCTTTTAGAATTGACAACCCCGTTACGTGATAAGCTATCAATTTCTTTGGAAAACCCCTCTGCTTGCGTGAGTTTAATAATGCGTTCTGTTGATGATTTTAGTTCTGTGACAGGGAGTTCGCCCGTTAACTTCACTGAATTAATTTGGCATGTATTATGATAAAAACTAAGACAATACGCGAGTACTCGTTTTAATTTTTCAAAGGAGGAAAATCGTTTGAAAACGGATTCAGCATCGTCAGATTTCTCTCTGTCGTTAAATTTATCTAAAAAGATTATTGTCATTGTAATTTGCAATAAAATTGGGTTTAGTTTCGGGAATTTTGCACCTTTTGAGTTCCATTTTAGGCCAGCTGCGTTCCTGCTGGATGAGCCAATGAGGACCTCGCTGCTAAAAATCGATATCGGAAATAAAATTGTCTGGTAATTGACCCTGAGAACATAAATCGGCAGGATTGTCCTCATACACACGTGAGAGCAAAAGAGCGACGCACAATTCTAATCGCGGTAATGCAATTGTCTGTACGGGGGCGACGCGATTTCGAAGACGCGATGTGTCTTTGAAACTAGCAGCATCTGTTAACACATCATCCACGTAGAAATCGCGAGTAAGAACTTGAGCGGTGAGAGGGTAAGAATGACCCTCATCTTTCGCTAATTGGAATAAGACTCGCGTCGTGAGAAAAAGTGCGGAAGCGGTACCGTAAGTTACTGTTTTCAGTTCATAGATTTTTATAGGTTCAAGTGAACGTTCTCGCCAGAGCATTCTTTGATAAGCTGAGTCTTTGGGAGTGACCTCAACCTGACGGTACATCTTCTCGATGTCAGCTGTTATTGCGAAGGGAAATGATCGGAAACGCGTATAAATTGTAAAAAGATCGTCTTTTACAGTTGGGCCGACCACGAGAAAGTCGTTTAACGAAATACCGCTAGAATTTTTGGCAAAGCCGTCGAAAACAATTCTGACCTTTGTTGTTAAACTATCATCCTTCAAAGCAGCATGATGAGATAAAAAAACCGCTGTGAATGGAAACATTGTCTTGAGCCTCAGACATGTGACCCAGACTCTTATATTCCTGAATGAATTCAGAATATTTTTCTTTTAAAGCAGGATTTTTCGCGACTTTATTTTCTAGAGACTGGAAACGTCGCAAGGCCATTTGATTAGAATCACCAATGTCATTTTTCTTATTGTTAAAGGGAAAGATACTATGTAGCGACCAGTCTTGCTTCGTGTAGTGTGAAATTCAAAGTGAGCTTCACAGTCTTTTTCTTCCTTAGATAGTTGTTTTGTAAAGGGAACTTGCTCAATCTGCCAAAATTTGGAGAGTTCATCTGAGGTCGAATTGACTTCTTTCTGTGAAAGATGAGGAACTACCTCTCTACGCTGAGATTTCTTAGGATAAATAGTGTCTGAGACTACCCAACCTAAATTAGTTTGTTTGAAAAACGTTTCATAAACTTGAATTTCAATTTGACCGGAACATAAAACTCTATAGATTTGTCAGACACCCAACAGGGCATGCATTTATCCGCGTTTATAAAATTTAGGATCTGCTAGACATATGTTGGATGGGATCTGAAATGAATTTGAATCTAAGGGTATTGCAGGTAGTTTTTTAGTTACCTGATCAACAAGAAGAAAATTTAATGATATTCCATGATTATTAAATCGCAATTTAATTGTAGCAACGACTGAACTTTTCACTTTAGTGGTTGCTAAATTCAAACCCGAAACATCGATACTTACTGGATATTTTGGCAGCTTGAGAAGAGAAGCCATTTTCTCAGTCATTTAATTGGACTATGAACCATTGTCTAAAAGAATTCGGCAAGTATGCGGCTTGCCCTCGTTGTGAAATATGTCCACGACCGCAGCGGACAATAACATATACGCGTCTAAATCGTCTTGAACTGAATGCGCTTGCATATTGACTGACGAAGTTTTCTGACTGCCTTTTTCAGAATTCTCGGCATTCTCGCGATAAAGGTGCAAAAGCGAACTGTGTCTTTTCCCGCATTTTCGACAGGGACCACTGCGACAGTCGCTGACTCTGTGATTGGGATGTAGGCAATTTGTGCAAAGTGAAGCCTTTTTTACTGCTTCTTGACGTTTTTTTTTCTGAAAGATTAAGGACTTTTTCGCACGAAAAAATTGTATGTTCCTCTGAACAGTAAGAACAACTAAACTTCGACGTTGACGCGAGATACGCGTGTTATATGATTTTTTGGAACTGTTAGACGCACGTTTATTTTCTGATTTATACTCGAGTTTCTTTTCCGATTTATTATGAGATTTCGCGTATGACTGGCAAAATTGACTTTCCTCAAATTGTGCGCGGCGCTGTAGAAACTCCAAAAACTCTTTCATTGTCGGAGTTTTAGTTTCGCTGGAAGAGTTTGCCCATTTTTCGCGAAGATGAAAATTCAGCTTACTTTCAACTATTAGCATCAGTAATTTGTCCCACATATTTATGGATTCGACTAATGCGCGGAGCGCTCTAATGTGCTTTTGAACTTGATCTAATAGGACACGCACTGAGAACTCTTTTGATACGGGTTGTAAATCTATTATTGATTTTGCGTGACTCTCAACGATTATCTTTTTATTGTTATACCGATCCTGCAGAAGTTTCCAGGCTACCTTGTAATTCTCAGAGGACGTTTGTAGCGATGCTATTACTTCCGCGACGTCTCCTTGCAAACAACTTTTTAAATGCAAAAGTTTCTCTACGTCTTTAATTTCCGTATAATCATCAACTAAAGCTTTAAATGTACCAGAAAAACCTAACCACGTTTCGTAAGTGCCAAATCTACCGAGGAATTGTGATTGCTTGAACATCTGCTTATGCTAGGACTGACTTGAATTGCAGTATTCTCAGATACTAATTTATTGAATTGTACGGAAATAGTGTAGTACCTTTCTTCAAAGGAATCGCGCTGACTTTCATGCTTTGAAACTAAATGTTCTGTGTCTGAATTGATTTAATTCTTAAATCTGGACTTTAATTTCTTCAACGCTAGCCATTGTAACTTGAATTAAACACTTGTAAACCGTTTGTACTTTTTAACCATAGAAATTTTTACACATATAGGAATTTGTGAAGGAAATGGTGGTACCGAAAATTCGCTTACCTCTGATGAGCTGGACCACTGGTTGATACTGCGTAGATTGATCTGCTTTTCTCTGGATCTTCCGAACGGGAATTGTACTGCTGCCAGGATGCTTGTTTTATAATCGTCTGCTCGAAAGTCAATTTCTCTCCAGGAACTCGTACTTGTAGAATCTCGAATTCTTTCTCAGTAAAGAATTGAATTGTGCAGAGTTTCTGTTGCGATGACTGTGTTATGCGAATCTGGATCGGTCGTCACGTCCTGGATTGCTACTTGGCTCCGAAATATGTTGCTGCGAGGCCGCGGACGCACTTAAAGATTCACAGAAATTGCACTGGTTTGTGTCTATCGTTCAGAAAAGTTCAACTTAAATGTCACACGTAACTTTCTGCACAATAGACATAATGTTTTATCACTCAGAATTAATATTGTTAATTTAAGTGTCACTGAATCAATCAAATATCCACGTTCGAAGGACCAAACATATTTATAGTAAATTCTGTAAGATTGTTTTGTTTGTGATTACACTGGAGAAATAATTGGTTAACATACATATTCAATTTTCACCTTGTATATTTTAACAGTAAAATCACATTAATCTAGAATATAACAAAAGAAAAACAGACAGTTATCGCAAGGTATACAAATTGCTAAGGATTGAGAACTTATTCGCTCCTTAGAGGATGGATGAGAATGATTTTCAAGTTTCCAGCAGAACACGAGAGAGCTAAGATCAAAAATATAAAATTAAAGTAGGGATGCCAAATACAGTAGGGGTAGACCAGGAGCTATGATTGGCCCTTACAAACAATGGTAAGAAGGATCAAGTTATAAACTTTTACAGAGGTAGTGAAGTAATTTGAGTTTAAGGATTACCTAGCTTGTATATTTTCTGTTTTCACTTTCGAAGCCTTTATGAGCTCAAGAAATAAAACTCGCTTTCTTCAAACTTCAAAAGATGCTACCTTTACAACATAACAACTTCCATTTCAAAAAATTTTCATTCCAATTCATGGCACATTCATTTGGAACAATGAGTCATTCTTTGATTTAAAGAAATATTTTACTCTGGCCAATAGGTGGTATTTTTGCATAAAAAAATCTTAACTTAATCCTAATGACATTTGCCTGGCTGAAAAACATTATTTTTTAAATAAAAGTGCATATATTTATTTGCCTCAAATAAATATTTCTTTGAAAATAAACAAGACATTCACTCACCATACTTCAGCCAAGTAAAATTCACTTGGTACAAGTAATACTTTTTACAGTGTATAAAATACTTTAAAATCATAAGAAAAAATAATTCTGCAAAGAAACGTGGAGTGCAAGAACTTTCAGGTTAAAAGTGATTGAGTTTCACGGTGGTCGGATGAAAAATATTTGTTTGCCTCCTCCTTGCATTCTTCATTTTTTTATTTGAAAAATTTTGAATGATCAATTTTTTAATTGTTCTTTTATAACATGAAATACATTCTGAATATATTTATTTTTTATCATTTACATAATAAAAAAGAATTATGTAAGTATATGGGTGATTGCCAAAATGTTAACCATTTGTAGTCCAAGACACTTTCTATGATTAATGAATTCTTTGATTGAAATACTTAATTTGATTAAGTTTTTATAAATATACAGCACGCGGGAAGCATTGTATTGCCAATTAATAATATAAAAATATAAAACAAGGTTACTCTGATTTTAATTGAAAATTGTACAGTTTATTCATTAAAAAAATATAGGGAGATAGGAAATTTAAAATAACTTATTTTTAAATGCCTAGTTCTCGCATGTTTTTTTAAGCAAATTGTTTTGTTTTCTTTATAGATAAATTTGGCATGGGGCTTGAGAAAGTGGGAAGTGGCTTTAAAAATGTGTACCGTCCAATGTTTTTTCGGAATTTTTCAATTTCGCAGGATTTGAAATTTACTTTATTATTCAGTGAAATAGTTACGATTTGAATATCTATCAGTTTTGAATTAATAATTTTGAATGTTTCATTTTGACATTTTTAATTATGATATTGAGTTGCGAACTTAACAAGTTTTTTTCAGTTATGTAGACTTTAAATTAAATTTTATAATTTTTAAGATATCTAATTAACAAATATTTAGCCTTCAGCGTTCCCATTTTGTGGTAAGAATTTTTTATATTTCATTTTAAACCGCTAAATTTCCATTCTTCTAAATATAAAACACTTGAAATTTTTTTAAATAATTAAAATTTTTAATTTTTAGACTCTAAAATGTGTTGAATAAAAAGTTTTAAAAACTATATAGCCTATGCTATAGCTTTCCTGCATTTAAGTTTCGAAATTTACAATTTGAATGTTTGAATTTAAAAGTATTTGACTACTAACTGGAAGTTGCACAACTATTAACCTTCGACAAAAATTAACATCATAAAACTGATCTATTTTAGCTTTTAGTAGAAATTTTGAATCCTACAATATTATAATATACCAATGTAAATTAGGTATGCTCAAGCATTGAAAGTTGAATTTCTAAATTTTTTCTCGTAGTGAAAGAAACTTACGATCGGCGAGAAAACTATAGACATCTGCCTTTGAAGCTTAACAACTCAGTCAAAAAAAATGCTAGCTCAACAAAAAACAATCATTTAAAAGCTGAAAGTGTTCTACGTTAATGAGCTTGAGGACGTTTATGTAAACAAATTTTTGTGCTTAGCAGACTGAAAAATTTTTAAATAAGTAAGGATTTTTGGGTACATTTAAGAACAGTCAAGTTTAGAGCATTATTTCTTATACAAGGGGTGATGGAAAAAATTTCAAAAAATTCATGAGTATGAGGAAAACTGTTGTGAACCAGTTGCAGTTCAGAAATTTAAAAAAGAATACAAATTGTTGCTTAAAAGTTCAAAAATGTGTAACTACGTTATTTTCAGTTCTAATAAAGATATTAAAGCGATTCAAACTGCAAACTGTAATGCATAGGCATAGTATTTAAGACATTTTTTTGGTTGGAAAACAAGTGACAGAAAGCAGGGGGTCCGTTTTTTTTACTGCCGACCGCTGGTCCCTTTCTTTGACCCGTGGCCTGGTGCCATCCAAGCATTCAGAACTAGGGGCCGAAGAATGGCACCAGCGGTCGGCAGTAAAAAAAAACGGCCCCCCC
>NC_046661.1:4704353-4706329 GCF_010883055.1 Belonocnema kinseyi | reverse complement strand
TTGCAGTTTGAATCGCTTTAATATCTTTATTAGAACTGAAAATAACGTAGTTACACATTTTTGAACTTTTAAGCAACAATTTGTATTCTTTTTTAAATTTCTCAACTGCAACTGGTTCACAACAGTTTTCCTCATACTCATGAATTTTTTGAAATTTTTTCCATCGCCCCTTGTATAAGAAATAATGCTCTAAACTTGACTGCTCTTAAATGTAACCGAAAATCCTTACTTTTTTTTACATTTTTCAGTCTGCTAAGCACAAAAATTTTTCTACATAAACGTCTTCAAGCTCATTAACGTAGAACACTTTCAGCTTTTAAATGAATGTTTTTTGGTTGCGCTAGCATTTCTTTTGACTGAGTTGTTAAGCTTCAAACGCAGATGCCTATAGTTTTCTCGCTGATAGTAGTGGAATTTTTCCAAATTGATAAAAAAAGTTTTTCTGGTGCCGGAAAGTTTAAAAAACTTCATTTTTTTAGTATTTGAAATTTACTCTATATATGTAAAAATCGCAGTTATTTTTTATACTGTTTTAGATAGCAAGCAAGAATATAAAATTGAAAATGATGAAATAAAACCTGCCGAATAAAGGAATTAGTTTTTAATTAAGGAAAAATTAAATTTTGGATTCGGCTATATTGAAAATTTTTCTAAAAGTTAAAAAATCTGTTGCCTAAAACTTATTTAGTATAAATTGAAACAACACATGATCATTTTATATATTCAAACCAATTATGTCTCGCTACTCTAATTTAAACTAAATAAGGTTCAGGTAAAAAGATTTTAACTTTTTAAAAATCGATTTTAATCTAGCCGAATCCAACAAAGTAATTAATTCTTTATTTTAAAAAAGAATTCCTTTATTTAACAGGAATATTTATCATTATTTTTTAATTCGGATGCTTTTTTGTTCCATCGAACACTGCACAAAAATAATTTAAGGGTAGCAGTTTTAATCGGGGAAAAAAATTCCCAGTCATTTTCCGTTTCACAAAAATGTTTCACCATTAAAAATAAAAAATGGTGTAATTTTAAGTAGAATGGAAAATTCGAATTATAAGCGAAAAAAGTTGAAGACGCAGTACATTTATAACGTTTTAATAATTTTAGGAATTTTAGGAATGATTTTAGCAATAAACTTAAAAGTTTTTACAATCTCATCAGAAAAGGTATTAGATTTTTGCAAAATTTGACACCCCCAGTTTTTTTCAAATGCCCACGGTTTGAGACCGGCTGAATCCGAAAAACAGGTTTTTACGAATGTGCCTGTCTGTGTGACAATTTCTTTTAGAAAATGGACTTGCGATGTTTCACTAGTCGCGGAAAGTCAAAAATACAAGGCAAAAAGAACACAACGTCACTTGCGGGCGATGCCTTTGTCGAAGAGCTCGAGCGCAGCCTCAAAATACAACATCAAAACATACGTAAAGGACACTGTGTATTTACACAGAGAAAAAAGTCCGGCTGCTCCGGCCCAAAAGTCCTACCATTATAGCATGAATAGCTTAGTCAGCAGATTACCGCTACTACAGCATACACGAAAACTGCAGTTTTAGTAGAAAGTAGCATTGGAGTTACACGAACCCCGTCAAATATTCCGAAATGTCAGGCAGTATCCGCATGATTTGATATTCCAGTTATAAAATCTACAAAAATATAGTCGTTTTCAATTTTAGTCGATTTTAGAAGGAATACAGTTAGTTAAGGTTCGTTTAAAAGAGTAAAATTTTTCAAAGTTATTTATTTAAAAAAATGTACACTATTAAGACTTCAGAGTGCCGTTTAAGCAGTCTATAGTTACATAAACGTCGGAAAGAATTCAAATAATGCATACAAAAGATTACAAATAAAAGAAAAAATTCAAAAGTTATATATAGCTTCTGTATTTTTGTTTTCAAATTATCAATAACAAATATCTGGTAACGTATATGTTTTCAATTTTCAAGTTATAAAAGCCAATATAATATATAATATAA
>NC_046661.1:4694186-4704253 GCF_010883055.1 Belonocnema kinseyi | reverse complement strand
ATAATAGATCTTTATTATGTTCCACGAGATATGTACATTAGCTTACAGAAGGAGATAGGCGAGTGGACATAAAAGGCCGAGGTTCAGCCTTAGCTGCTTTCTTATCTTTCTGTACAGTTGTATAACATCTAATCTTCTAATGTACGTTGCACAAAATCGTTTATCCTTACTGTTTACTTTTTTAGTCCAGTATATATTATACAATAATTAATTACGTCACAATTATAATTGAAACACGCGACAACACACGTCGGCAAAACATCAGCCGGTTCGCATGGCCTGGGGAAGCATCTGTTAAGGTAGCAGAAAAGTCCTGCTAAAACTGCAGTGTTCCACAGCCGTGTTAGCTTAGCGTAACTCATCTTAAGTTCACATGGCTCAGCAACACTAATTCCGCGTTATTTTTTTCTCCGTGTACAGGCTGTTCAGAACTTACCCGAACGATCGTCGTTAGTGTATAGCCGAATTAACCGGGACTTATTTCCCGTGGATTTCCGATTTCCGTCTGATGATGAGGAACGTAAAAATGGGTGCCTTACAGTTGTGAGTGGATGCGTTTACCTGTGGCGACCTGTCAAAGGTGCGAATTTTTGGCAGTTAACTAACGTGACTCGGATAAGGTTGAAAATTGGTGTACATGTAGGGTCTGACATTAGAAATAGCACCTGCGCATTGCCAGGAACTTACCTGGATGTAAAAGTGTTGCCAGGCGGCTTCGAAGTCGCCGAAAATTCAAGTGAAATTTCTTGAAATTGATTTTACAGGAAAAAGTTTGAAAAAAAGTTGACCCATTCCCAGTGATGCATATTTTCATTGGTATATCATTTTTTGATAAAATTTTAATGTTTGGAGAGAACATCGATTAAAGAAATACCATAACAATAAAAAGCCCTTTTTATTGAAAACTAGTGATTTTTCGAAAATTATTAAAAGACAAAAGGTACTCTATTACAGATATACTCCAAGATGAATAAGAAGTATTTCATCAAAATGTTGATATTTACCAATTTATTCGCATTTTTCCTTGTTTTGCCCATTTTTTCTATCACCTGCTGTATCTTTAGCAATTTAAAAGAAGGTGTGCTCAAAATTAGTACACGAATAAAGTAAGTCTTGTGCAAAGAATTGGCGCCAGCCACTTTTAGTTAAAACAATAACTTATTCTGCTATAAATAATCATAATCAGTGTCACGTTCTCAGCTTCTGATTATCGTAGAAAGTTGTAATAAAGGTGAAGGGTGCAGTTCCGAATAGGCAAACGTGACGATTTCCTTCACACTGCGTATACTTATGTATTTTGACGCGCCGATTACGAAAATGATAGTGAAAATTGGCGACTCGGTGATTTTCATGGTGAAATTGCGAAAAAACCATAAAAAATATGGTTTTTTGCGTTTATCTTAGCCAATATACAAAATTTCGCAGAATGTTTCCAATAAAAGTTGTAGATCGTACAAAAATACACATTTTTGTGTAACACATTTTTTCTACGATGATAGTTTCCAAGAAAATTAGTGATATCTCGATTTTTATGAAAAAAAAAACAATAAGCATTCTCCATTGGTTTCGATAAGATCTACAACTTTTATAGAAACATTTTGCGAAAATTTATGTATTGGCTGAGATAAACGCAAAAAACCCCGACATCCCAATGACTGGTCACAAAAATAACTTAGTTCAGACACGACCCCCTGTCCAATGTGTCATGGGGGGCTGGAAGGCACCCATGTGACTGGAACCAGAAAAAACTTAGGTCACACCCCTGCCCCTTTTCCCACGCATCGTGGGGGCGGGAAGGCACCCCTGTGACTGGAAACAGAAAAAACTTAGGAAACGGGTTCAATTACGCGTATAAGACGGGTTGCTGACACTGATGGACGGTTAACACTCGAAAACGAAAAGAGCATGATTTTTATGGTTTTTTTCATAAAAATCGAGATATCACTAATTTTCTCGAAAGCTATCACTCGTACAAAAAAATGTACCCTACAATCCAAGGTGAATATGATTATAAAAATTAAACAACAAAATCGCTTTACTTTAAAATATGCATTATTTATTATAGTTAAAGTTTATGTTTTGTCGTCGAAATACGTTCGATCTTTATTAACGTGACGAATATAAAGTTTCCCAGAACCAGCGTGGGTCACTGACTTTCCTCATTTATAAAAAATCGTTTTTTGCAATAAATATGAATAATTAATAGATTTTATTAACACAGATGCAGCTTTCTCTTACGAATCCAACGATAGTGGTCATTAACAAAATACGTGATACGTTTAGAGGTGGGTAGGGTTCTGCCGAAGTATCATTCTCCATGTTAAACCCAATGGAAAAAGTATCACGCAGGGGGGGGGGGGCGTCAGAAATTCGTGAAAAGTATATCACGTATTTTGTGAATGACCCCATACCAAAAACTTATTTTTCATGAAAATCTCACTTATGTATCTTTTTAGTTTGGACGGCAGCATAGCATTTACATAATTAAAAAATAACACAAAAATCAACATTTTAAGCCAAATAACGCACAATATGAAGAAAAGTCGGAAGAAAAAAATGTTTCCTTTTGAATGCCTTACAAGATTACCATAACACCTTTTTGAATTTTTTTGAAAAATCGAAAATTCAAATCTTGACAGCATAAAAAAAGAATGGAAAATAAAAAATTACATTTTGCGGTTAAACTATGCAAAATAAGTGAAAAGGTGGATAGACAAAATTTGTGAGTTTTCAAAAGTTCTACAAATTTCTTATAAATCACCTTTTAATAGAATGTGTATTTTGTGTTTTTGGAATATAATGTTCCTTTTGTATTCGTCACGTACCGGGCGGGCAGAGTTATTTACAGTAGTTGGCACCTTTTTTTAATTAATGAATTTTCTCATTATACTTATTTATAATTATAACTTACACATTTATATACAATTTTCTAGTTGGATTAAAAAATATTGCCTTTTTTGGCGTATCTCATTCCATTTACGAGAAACGTCGTATTAATTCCAATTTTAATTATTTAGAAAAAAAGTTAGATATCTGAAATCATCGAAACCCGTAGATTCCGAATAGTTCTGTTTTTAACTATGCAATTTAAAAAATCTACTTCAAAATTTTAATCTGAAAGCTTAACAAAGGATCCTTGAGTGTCGGCTACTCTATTGATATAGCCTCGCTGCTTGTTATTTATGATCGAATTCTTATTTCAATTTCAGCCTCTCTGCTTGTTATTTATGATCGTATTTCTATTTCAATTTCGGAAAGGACATTTCAAAGCCTTTTAAAACAGTTAAAAGAACTACGTGGAACTTCAAATATATCTACTTGAGTGCCTGCGGAGAATTTCTCTGACCATAGAGAATCTTTAGAATATACTCAAAGATTTCTATGGGTAGGGTGGTACAATCAAAATTTGAATTTTCAACTTTTCGACCAAATTAAAAAAGTTGTTATGATGATTTTGCATGGATTTCAAAAATAAACGTTTTTCTAATCTTGATTTTTTTTCATATCACGCGTTGTTTGGCTTAAAATATACATTTTAGTTTGTTTTTTTGGATTTTCAAAATGCTCTAACTCTGATAATTTTCATTTTATAGAAAAAAGTAATGAAGATAAATTGTTCGAGTTTCTGAGTCGACTATGTAATGATCCATCCAATTTAAACATCCTTCCCATAGGTATGAAAAATCAATTCATCAATATTGTTCTGTAATGCGAAATTTGAATAGAACTTTAAGAGTACAAGGCAAGAGAAAGTGAAGTAAGAAGTGAAAAAATCAAATAACAGATAAATCGCAGCGGGCGATGCTTTAATTACTGATAATATGCATGTTAAGCACGTTCGAAGAGAAGGTCGTTATAGTATTCCCTATACGTATCTTAAGTGCATTCTGCATACCTATCGCGAAATGCGTGTATTGCTATACAAATATAAATGGACAGAGACCGAACGTGCACTTTTGGCCGAGCGCTCTTTTTGACGTTAAGATACAAGTCGAAGAAGCAAGTTAATTTACTTTTCTTCATCTCAATTTGATCAGATTGGTTACGAAACTGCGTGAATATGATACGCACAAAAAAGTGTCATTGGTTCAAACAAAACTTGGGTTAATAAAACAATTAAATATTTCGTTATTTCATAAACATGTTTAATATTTTTAACAAAATTTTTTGGTAAATGAAATTTTTAGTAGACAGAATTTTATCGTTATTGTTATTATTTTCATCGAATATCCGATAAACCGTAAGTGATAGGTCAAAATTAATGTCAGTTTATGGTATGGATACCATACTACAATGTAGTATATGCAGTACTTAAAACGAAAAAATGACATCTATGGTTACCTATCTCTTACGGTTTACGAGATAATTGTTATTAAAAATAACAATAATGGAAGATTCCCCTCAGATCCCGGTAGAAAGTTTCTGGAAAGTTCCCAAACGGCGGACATTTTACAAGCTCCGGGAACGTTCGAAAGGTTCGCACGGAACGTTTCAGGTACGTTCCCGGAACGTTCCAGGTACGTTCCCAGAATGTTCCGTGCTATTAGGATATGGAACGTGACAAAATCCGTTATTTGAGAAAATTAAAAATGGTCTTTTAACAAGCATTTTGTGCAGTAGAGTATACTGGTATATGTAATTACATTATTATTAATTTATTTTGATAATATTATATTGACTATAATGATGCTCCGTACGAAGAATAGCACAACTCATCTGTGAGTGCATGTTATTTCCAGTGAACTGTGCCACTCTTCGTACTTTAACAGAGGAAATGGATGTCAGAGATGAATTTCTAGACAATAATATGTCTAAAGAGAAACGCTGCAATTTGTGTCTCAGTTCTTTTGATTAATATATTTCTTTTTACGACAATTATAACAAATTAATTGAATAAAGTTTTATTGCTGCGCCAAAAAACGCTTACTTTTGTAGTTTGAAAAAAAAACTTTTTTGGATCAAAATCGAAAAACCAACATAGCCGTTTTAAGTTACCACTTTTCAACTTTCGAAATCTACTTATAAAATTTCTTTCTCTTTTTCTTCAAAAAAGGCAAGCTCTTGAAGAAAAAAATTTGTTCATAAAATGTCTTTGAAAATTGTTTAGATTTTCAAAATTAACTTTGTTAAATAAAATAATACCAGAAGTCTAATAAAACCATCGTATTTCTGAATGAATTTCCGAATAATTAAAAAAAAAAGTTTCAATTGACGAATTTAAGGCCTATATACAGACGGTGAAATTTGCCAGCATGTCCGTACAGAACGTAACACTTTTATAATCCGTACCCTGAGGGTTAATAAACACCAAAAAAAGGTTCAGAGAAGTCCCCTATAATATTTTATAGAATCTGCGAATTCAGTTTTTAGAAATTAAAATTTTTTTGGACAAAATCCTGGGGGAACTGAACCCGATTTACCACACGACGAAGTATCAATTAAGTGTTTCAAACATCACCCTCCCATACTCTCCTAACCCTCCTTTTCTCTAACAGCCTCAACGTCCTCACTTCACACTTCGCAACCAATCGCTTCTATCTAAAACATACAACGTATCTACGTTGGTAAGTATTTATGTATATTGTACAATTTACTCTTCACTTTTTTCACTTTGAATTAAAGCAGAAACATAATAATAAACATTAATCAAAAGCATTTAAGGTTTTCTTCCTATTCGAAAAGTATAAAATCAAGCACTTTGATTGCAAATATCACACCTAGAATAGAAGAAACGTTCTGCATGTTAAGTGTTGTCAACGATGCGAATTCTTAAACGTAAAAAAGCAGGATTAACAGAAAGTTGAAGTCCAAGATGTACATTAAAAGTTCGTAGGGTTACAATCGTGTTGAGTTTGCTTAATATGCGTCTCCAAACGAAAGGTATCTTGCTCACGATTCACGCGCTTGTAGCGATACATTCATTAACATTAATTAATTCATCGCCTCGAAAGAGTGTTGCTTAGCAATTCTTAAAAATGTTTTCAGCCTTGTCTGCACGCGAGTATGATCGATCACTAAACGTCACGAAACGAAAAAATTCTTTCCCAATTTAGAGCTACTATGATAATCCACTCGCACGGAGAAAAATGGAAATAAAAAATGGGGTCTTTAGTGCTGTTAGTCGAGGTATTTATTACTAAGCTAGCGCTGTAAGAAAAATTCGATATTGAAATTACGTTATTGATTCAAGTGCAATCGCGGTATTAACGTCCTTTGGCAACTACAGAAATTACAGGTTGTCGGTGGTGTGACTCCTCTAGCGCACTGTACGGAGTCCAGTACAGAATAGGAATCATTCCTATACTCGCAACAGTAAAGAATAACAGACCAAAAAGAATTTACAAGGACACAGAGCGGCGGCTGTTGACGGGTCCATATAATCAATTTTCATTTTATAAACTTACATTTATTTATGTAATATAGGTATGCATACATATATTCAATAAGTTTTCAAAATTAAATTATGAAAACTTATTTGCTGAAACAGAAAATTCAACTTGCGATTAGCAATTGCTTATCAAATTATTTGATTCATGCACGTGAAACATAAAGAGTAGTAATAGAATTAATATTGATTTAATGAATTATTTTTTACATCCTGTGTGCAGCTACCCGACTCGCAATATTGTATGTCGGGTTGCAGTCGTTCCGTTCCGTTCGGGAGGTCCACTAGGGACAGCGGGTGAAGTTTTTCTGTGTTTTGTGCCCTTGGCACTTACTTTTGATATTTATTTAATTAATAAAACAATATGAACACGATTTCAAATTGCACACTTATTTGAAGTATAGAAAAGGGGAGGTGGGGAACCGAGCACATTAAAATTGCGATTTAAATAGAAGTTGTTATCTTTTAGAACTTGATGCGATCCACCTATGAGTCATTCAAGGGAAAGGAAGAAGGGTGTAGCTCAGGGAAGATAAAATCGGTTGTGTGTGTGGGGGGGGGGGGGGGGAGTGAAATGAGAGGTTAAAGGAAGATACAATTTTTGTGTGGAGGGAGGAAGAGCAAGTACAATGAGAGGTTAAAAGAGGATATAATTTGTGGGGGGGGGGGGGGTACGTACAACTGTTGTAGAATTGTTATAGAACTGTTATAGAATTGTCCTAGACTTTTTACAATGCAGCGTACCAAAGTTCTAGAATTGTTACAGATCGGTTGTCACAGTATTCTAGATCTGTTAAAGATTTGTTACACTACAGATCTGTTCTGGAACCATGTTTACTGGGGTGTCTTATGTAGCCAGACGTCGAGTTTTCCCATATCTTTCGGCACGTTCTTCAGGCTGATGGGAGGTGTAAGTTGAACCCGCTTTATTTTGCCACTCATGAAGGCCTTCCAGGCCTGATGTCGGTCTGCCGGTGCGTCTTCTAGTGATATCCTTGGTACAGTGTTTTTTTGTTTGTTTAAAAACTCAAAATGAAAGAGGACACCAAGCGGAGGAGTAGCTGCATCGTGCAGTTAGGAAGGATATGGTGGTACATGGGAAGGAGTTATTAGTCCTTGTAAAGGACAATAGTGGGTAGGAATTTTGTTACTATGAAGCTTCTTTCTCTCTTGTCTCGCTTCACAGAAAGCTGACTGTCCATGCTTTTGGGGTATGCAAGGCGAGGCTTCTTTCGCCCGTAGAATTTTTCGTTGGGACACCCGTCCCTCTCAGTACTAGATGGCTTCCACCCTTGGGCAGCCTTGCGAACTACGTCCCGATAAAAATCGCGCCGTTTTAAGAACACGGCGATTTCCGGATCCTCCTGCTTAATGTTTAGATCTTCCAAGCGTTTCCGAGTAGAGGGCACGTAGCCATCCGGGATGTGCTGGACGTTAATGAACATATACGTGTCCGTTTTCAGCGAGAATACGGTAGCGCGGTCTGGAAATGGCGCCACAGAAAGTTAAGGTTTCCTGCCCTGCTAATGCCAGGCCTGTTTCTCCTTTCGACGTTTCAATGCCCTCCTTAGCGATTCTCCCCCCGGCGGCAGTGGTGGGGAAAACTGCTCCGCGGTGTTGCTCGTGCCGTGGAACTTGGTGCTCCCTAGTGACTCTGAGTGATGTTCCGGCCACATCCTGGTGGACGGACGATGCTTACTGTGGGCGATGGTGCCCTAACGTGTCGGCCGTGATCTTACACCAACGGCAACCGCCGGATAGAGGGAGTTGGAAGACCCTCCTGTCGGCGGCGGCGCTCTCTTTGCCTGGGATTCGAGTCACCCATCCAAATGTTTGTCTTCAGACTACCGAAGCGCCGTTGATTTTACGATAAGATGGGACCAAATCCACAGGCCTATATCCCCTTGCTCGGGATCGAACCTCTCCGACCGATAACTGGCGGTCTGCCGGAGCACCGGCAGTTATCAGGAGGAGTGGGGTGAAACAACGAGCAAGTAAGACCAGAGATATTCTTCTCTCCAAATACTACGTTTTGAAATTTACTCTGAACGAGCAGTTGATATGCCGATAACAATAGAATTTAATTTCCAGCTTCTATGGTGTTTCCCTTTTATTTATAACTATTTCCTAGGCTGGGAGAGCAAGCTTAGGTGGAAGACTAACGCGGAGTACGTCCCGCTAGTCGGAAGGCTCGAAGCCGAGTGTCGACGGTGACCGAGACGCGCGTCTTTATGCATACAACGTGCCGCCTGATATGCCTGCTTCCTGCTCTTCTCAGCATTACATGTGCCTTATTATTAAAAATGTACAGAAAATTATAATCCAGAGTTATATATATATTGTTATATATATGTTATATATATGTTATATGTTAGAGTTATATATATGTTGTTTCACATCAAACGGATCATGGCTGTGGACAAAATTGTAATCAACTTCCAGAAGCTATTTTGAGCTTAAAATGTTCGTTAAAGAAAAAAATTTCAAAATAAACGTGGCCTTCTGTGAAAACCAATATGGCGGCTCAAAGTTATCAAAATTACAGGCCAGTTGTTAATAACTGAGAAAAAATCACATACCACAAGCAAAAACAATAAATATTTTTAGCTTAAAAGAAAGCTAACAAGTTGTTCTTTCAAACCGAGTTCGACTTTTTTCTAATTCAAAATGGCGGCCCGAATATGGCGCCTCAAAGATGCGGAAATGCTGAAGAACGCTTAAAAGAAGTTATTAAACGGCTAAAAACTCGTTATTGCTTTTATTTTTGATATCAAAACAAAAAATATTGTTTCTTCTTTAAAACCCAGTTCAATTTTTTAAAATTCAAAATGGTAACCCCAATATGGCGTCTGGTACTTACAAAAAAGGTCAAAATCATACATATAAGAGTCTTTAAATAATTTTTCACACATTTTTCAGTGAACAAAATTCAAAGTTTTCTCTGTGCGTTTAACAGGGTTGAGATTGTTCCAATCGGAGCCCGCATAACTGTTCTCTTTTCTTATTTTAATTTTAAAAAATTTTGTTTGTTTGTGTTTTTATTCTTAGTTAAGTATGTAGCTTGTTATGTTTAAAGGTTTCGTGTCAGAAGAAAATTTTTTAATTAATAGTTGACTTGAATTAGCAAAAACCCCATGGGCATCATGAGTTCCAGTGACTGAAGGTGGATTAGTAAATCTTTTATTTTAAAATCTGTTAGCCTTATCATACATTTTTTGATCATAACAAAAAGTTTACACTTTTAAAGTGATTTCTTGCCCATGTAACCTTATGGCAATCTGCTGATAGATGTAAACTTCAAAATAATTCTCTTCCTGTAGAAGAACTTATAAGTCAATTTAGATCTCATTTAGATAAGTTTACTGTACATTATTCTGTCGCCAATAAAAATTTGAGTACATGATGAATCTTAGAGGAAATCTTACAGAGCAAGAAGTAATACTGCATTGTGAGTTTTCAAAAAATTACACTTACATTGCACAGAATGGCACACCGGGTTTTCACTTTAATAAAAAAGAATGGAGTATTCATTCTGTGTTTATATATCATAAAAAGCAAATTAAATAAAACATTAAAGTCTTATACGAGGGTGGATTGATAAGTTTCCGGCCTGACCAAGAGATGGCGCCACTAGGCCTACCTTGAGGTGGCGTTCTATAGTACCAACCTTAGATAGCTTGTA
>NC_046661.1:4692499-4694086 GCF_010883055.1 Belonocnema kinseyi | reverse complement strand
TTTTACCGCGATTTCGCTGGAAGCGGGTGCAATTTTTCAGATTAGCACCCGCTCCCGGCGAAATCCTGCGGTTGTCCTTATGACAAATTTTTATATATACATTAAAATTAAACAAACTTTGAAAATAAGGCGCAAAAGATTTATGTATAAGGTTAATAATGTGGAATAATTTAGGGTTATATATGTTATGTGTGTGGCTGTGTGTGTTTGTGTGTGTACGTGAAAACCAATATGGTGGATCCAATATGACGGCTTAAATTTATCAAAATTATGGTTCAATTGTTAATAACTGAAAAAAGAACATACCAGTAGCAAAAACAATAAATATTTTTAGCTTAGAAGAACGCTAACAAGTTGTTCTTTCAAAATCGATTTTTTTCAAATTCAAAATGGCAGCCCCAATATGGCGTCTCAAAGTTGCAAAAATGCTGAAAAACGCATAAAAAGAAGTTGTTAAACGGATAAAAAGTCCTTATTGCTTTGGCTTTTAATATTAAAACAAAGATTGTTATTTTTTCCTCTAAACTAAGTTCATTTATTTAAATGTAAAAATGGCGGCCCAAATATGACGTGTTAGTTCATAAAAATGCTGACAAACGCTTTAAAAGACGTTATTAAACGGCTGAAAAGTCATTATTTCTTTTGTTTTTGATATTAAAACAAAGATTATTGTTTGTTCTTTGAAACGCAGTTAATTTTTTTTCAAATCAAGATGGCGGCTGCAATATAGCGTCTAAGTTGCATAAATGCTGTAAAACGCATGAAAAGAAGTTATTAAACGGCTAAAAAGTCGTTATTGTTTTTTGTTTTTATTATCAAAACAAAGATTGTTATTTGTTTTTCAAACCCAGTTCTTTTTTTTAATTTGAAATGGCGGCCCCAAAATGGCGTCTCAAAGTTGCAAAAATGCTGAAAACGCATTAAAAGAAGTTATTAAACTGCTAAAAAGTCGTTATTGCTTTTGTTTTCGATATCAAAACAAAGATTGTTATTTTTTTTTTCAAACCCAGTTCGTTTTTTTCAAATTTGAAAGGGCGGCCCCAATATGGCGTCTGTTAATTACAAAAAGGTCAAAAACATACATATAAAAGCCTTTATACAATTTTTTTATCAATCTTGCAGTTAACAAAATACAAAGTTTACTCTCCGCGTTTAACAGGTTTGAGGCAGAGATTCATTTGTTAAAATTGCTTCATTTGGTTTAGCTTGCAAGCTGACACGGTACGCATCAGTTTTAAATTTGTCAGCCACAGAATCACATTGAGTTTTACCATGCGTTACAATATAAGTCTGACATTTAGCATTAACACCGAAGTCACTTTCATGATGCATGAAGTTTACCATTTGATATTTATTCTTATAATGCTGTCTTATATTATTTGACACACATAATCTTTTGAACTTTGGGACATAATTTGTGTACTTCAGGTGCAATAATTTTCTACATGACATAAACTGCAGTTGTATCATGAGTTATACAGTCTGATAATAATACGAGGGTGGATTGATAAGTTTCCGGCCTGACCAAGAAAAACAACGTTTTTAAGAATTTTTTTTTTTTATTTCTCAACATAATCTCCTCCAAGG
>NC_046661.1:4685449-4692399 GCF_010883055.1 Belonocnema kinseyi | reverse complement strand
AGGTGAATGCCGTAGGAGTGACAGAGATGGTAATAAAGTACTCTTAGTGCCGCATTGTGCCTTTCAATGTAGGTCGTTCCCGCGTGTGTTGGACAACTAGATCTAAACAACTAGAGCTAAATACTCGGGGTGTGCATGGCACGCCCTGCAGCTATCATCGGGAATGTCTTGGCTCAAAATGTGGCGACAGTATATTAAGGTGGAAGTGACACCGTCTTGGTATGCCAAAATGAAACCCTCCGTACCAGACTTCAATCCGGGCGATTTAAGGAAAGCAAACGTTAGCTCACACGATATTGACTGATCCTCCACATTTCTGTGGAAGATATCGTGCATCCTCTTATCGAGGAGCTGTTCACGGAAGTTTTTCTCTCGTGCTTTCTTAATTTGGGCTTTCAGGAGTGAGTACTCGAGATAGATAAGTTTTGATGCATTTTGCTCACCCCCAATACTGAAGTTAAGTCCAAGTGTTTCAGCAGCCTCCTCCGCTGCTTTGTACAGAAGTCTACGGTCTGTTCATGTCTACCACACCCTGGGCGTACAAAGATTAAGGGGAACTACTGAAAAGGCGTTGACTACTTATTGTTCCACTACTCCCCCCTCCCTGGGCCGTCCCTCGTCGTGGAAGGCGACTAGAAGTTTTACCGGAAATTTTCCTACTAATTGTCCGTCTTCCGTCCTCAACTCGAATACTGAAGGTCCTAAAACGCGTACCACGACGTATGGCCCTTGCTTTTTGCCTCCAAATCCTCTGGTTACCCCCCTTTAAGTTGAAGATGTAACTTGTTGCTTACGCATAACCCTATCTCCTACTTTAAATACCGCATGTCGCCGCCTTTTGTCGTAATTTACCTTCTGTCGGTCGAACGCATTCTCATGGTGCAGGGAGACTAAATCTTGTAGCTCTTTTAATTTAATCATTCTTTGCCTCCATTCCTCATGGTCTAATGGAGGCAATTCGGTCGGTTCCTCGACCCTTCGGCGCAGGTATAAAGATCTTCGAATACCACTAGATATTCGAAGCTTAAAGCTGTCTTTGGCCACGTACCCATTACATCGGTGGCCACTACCGTCCAAGGTTGTTGGACTACCCTACGGCCCATTAGACCCGCTGCAGGCCTCTGATCAGCCTTAATTCGCTGACATGTGTCGCACGCTCGCATCCATAAATAAATGTCCCGATACATGCCTGGCCAGTAGTATTGTATCGAGGGTCTTCGGTACCTTTTGTCTATCCCCAGATGCGCGGCTTGTGGGTCATTGTGTACCTCTTCGAATACTTCCTTTCTTCTCTCAGTTGGTACTACCAGCTTCCAAGCCTCCAGGCCTTCGATAACCGGATCTATCAACGGCTTCAAACGTTATAGATAAAGCATTCCATCTACTATCTTCCACCCATGGAATGTTCTAGGGGTCTCTTATACCTCGCGCAGTCGCTTACGATACCATTCGTCCTCCACCGGCTCCGTAGCAGCTATGGGGATTGCTACTTCCCCCTCGTACATCCGAGAAAGGACGTCAGGCAAGTGGTGCAAAGCTCCTTTCCGGTGTACGACCTCAAAATCGTATTCGAGGAGGTCAAGTGCCCATCACGCCAATCGTACTATTGGATTGTGAAGGTTATGTAACCACCGCAACGAACTGTGGTCGGTGATCATTGTGAAGTGGAAACCCTCGATATAGTGCCGGAAATTCCTAACCGACCAAATCACGGCTAAACACTCCTTTTCCGTAACCGAATATTTCCTTTCTGCGTACGAGATCGTCCTAGTTGCAAAGGCCATTACCCTCTCAACGCCGTCTTGCATCTGCGTTCAGACTGCTCCCAAATCAAAATCGCTTACGTCAGTCTGGAGCACGAATGGGACTTCGTAATCCGGGTAAGTCAAGATTGGGGCCGTCGCGATTTGTTCTTTTAGTTTAGCGAACGCGCTTTCTTATTCGATGCTCCATTCCGATTTGACATTTGTTTTAAGTATTTTGTTCAGCGGTTCCCCGTCAGTCATAAAGTCGGGTATAAAACGACGGCACCACGATGTCATGCCCAAAAATCGTCTCAGTTGCATAATTCTTTTTGGGGCTGGGTGTGAGAAAAGGGACTCGACTTTGTCCGGATCTACCTGCAAACTCTTCTTCTTAACGAGGAACCCGAGATGACGCACGGTCAGTCTCCCCTATGAGGGAGTCTACCAGTCGCTGGAATGTCGCAGGAGCTCCTGACAGTCCGAAGGGCATCCTTGTGAACTGAAAAAGCCCCATTCCAGGCACTGTAAACGCTATGTATTCCCTAATATCTTCGGCCATCGGAATTTGTTGGTACCCCCACTTTAAATCTAGGGTCTTTATGTACTTCGCAGCGCGAAGTTGCTCAAGGATCATATCCATCTTGGGCAAGTGGTACGCGTCTTTCTTGGCGACCTTATTGAGCCTACGGTAATCCAAAAAAAACCTATATGTCCCATCTGCCTTTCGCGCCATAACTACCGGACTGGACGTGTCCAGTTCTTGTCGTTCCTCAGCTGTAATTTCTCTGGAGCCGCAACACTTGTCTAATGTTGCCGGATTTTCATCCCTCCTTTCCACTTCCAACTCGGTACCTTCCTAGGTATAACGGTGGACTAATTCTGGGTAGTCCCAAATATACGAAGTTCGCTTGCTCCCATGGTATACGATTCCGAATGTATGGATGAAGTCCATATCCAAGAATACTTGTTCGCCCATACTTGGGACAATATGGATCTTCATCATTCGCGAAACACGATCGATCGAAATAGGGAGATAACACGTGGCTTGGACTTGGCTAACCGTACCGTCTGCAGTCATAACTGCCTGATTTGGTACCGTATGCAGGGTCGCTTGATACCTCTCTACGATGAACAAGCCAATATCTCCCATGACTGTTCGGGATGAAACGCCATCGATTAGAGCCAGGACCTTAGGAGTATTACCAATTCGGGCATTCGTAAAGACCCGCAAGGTAAGCCCTTTGTCTTCCCTAGGAGGCTCCTTCATTTCTAATCGTAGCGGTAACGAAGGACCTTCATCTGGTGATGCAGTCGGGGGCTCGTTCAATTTGAGCAGGGCCAGCATCACCTAATTCTCTTGCCAGGAGTTCGGTTTTTCCCTTATTCTCGTTCTCGTATCAAGAACGATGGTATCCTCGATTTCTACCGTACGCGTTACAGGGGCCTAGTTCGCCGTAGTGGAAAGAGTTTCTGAAGAAGTGGGGTTTGTATTCTGGGCTATCCCTACTACTGTCGATTCCGCTAACTCCAGCCTGTTCTCTTCCGGTAGGCACCGGTCGTCCTGAGGGGTCTATTCGGGACTGGAGGAGGAAGGGTTGACCCTTACGCTTTTTCCCTTCTTCGGTTTTCCGAACAGTTGCCGGAAAGGTCACATTCCTTCGTGGTCACTTCCTCATCGCCTCCGAATTTTAGGACAACCCATTTTGAAATGACCCTTTTGTCGGCAGTCCAACATTCGACCTCAGAATCATCCCACTGTTTTTTCGGAGTGGATGACTCTGAGCTCCCTTTCGTAGATTGGGCCGACTTCCCCTTAGACGACTTTGCTGAATTTCTTTGGTTGCGAGCACCCATATCGTTTCGTATATGGGACTCGTCAGACCTAGGCTTGCTCGTGGGCTCTTCTCTATTCGAGTTCGTACCTGATCCACGATTCTCGTTGCTAATGGCTGTGATAAGCGTTTTGATCAGGTCGGCTAACTCCGACGAACTCTATGGGGCTTTACTATCAGCTGAGGTCGAGGCGATAGCGGCCACAGAACTGTTCTTTTTAGCCAGGGGCCCCTTCCCTTTGTACGCGTATTCAGAAATAAGGGACTGTTTTGGGGACAGTGGAGTCAGGTCCTCCCTAACGTGGATGTTACATGTGCATATTCCGCCGCTAGGACCGCCAGGCCGTTATAGTCGGTAAATTAGTAACGCCTGATGACCCTCCTAAAATCGGACCTAAGATTCGCATATACCCTATTCATTTGGACCTCGAGATCCATTGGCCTAGTTGAGAGCTGATATAGGCCATACATGCAGGTTAGGTAGTCCGCTACCGGTTCATCTTGGCCTTGTCTGCGTGGGAGCATCTGTTCTTCCAGCCTTTCTTGGTAGAAAGTATCCCCAAAGTGGGCCTGAAAATGCCGCTTGCACTGGTCCCACGTGTTCCATCTTAATCTGTTCTCACGGAACCAGTGCTACACGATGTCCTTTAAAAGGAAGGGCATAGCTACTAACAGCTTCTCGTCCGTGAGGAAAGAGGCGGCTCTGCCCTCTTCGACCCTCTACAAGAAGTTGCCCACGCTTGAGCCCTTTTGTCCGTTGAAGCTGACCTTTCACCCTTCTACGATTCTTGTCACGTCCTTCGGTTTGCCGAGGGGTCGCATGGGGCCTCACCCCTATCCTTGAACATACCCGCGACTCGTAAAGCTTTCCAGTTCAAATCCATACAGACCTCTACGCCCAAACGCGACTTGCTGCGCATTGCCCCTATATACCGGTCTTTCATCCCACTCGTGGGAGTACCTGTTCTGCATGTCACGATTCTGATCCCTATTCTGTTGCCATTGCTGCCGATATGGCTCGTGTTGGTCCTGCCCGCCCGTTCGGACATACCTTGTATCTTAGGCCGAACTAAATTTCGCGCTTTGGCATGGTCTTGGGGACTCACGCCCCTTCACTTTCCCATGGCCTTTGCTCGCGGTGCTTATTTGGAGCAAATTCTCGCGTACCAGGCTCCTGATAAGTCCCTGGGACCGCTAACCGTCTGTTTCTATAGTCCGACCCCAGTTTTCGGTTTCGCGGTGCTGAGTCATTATATTAAGTTGGGCTTGCTGGCTCCGACTGTACCAGTCGTTCTGTGGACGCGTGTCCTTCATAACCGCGGTGGTAAAAATTGGCTGTGAGGTCGTTACTAAAGGAGCACACGTTAGGGCGCTCACGGTTAGAGGGTCGTATGTCGCCTGACACATAGGTCCGCTTACCCATGGGCTCGTAAAGCTACGGCTCAGCTGTACCGACGCTTGGTTTTCTCTATTTCGGTTCGGTAAGCCCTGAGCCCTACTGTGGCCCTCAGACCTCCTAATCGCTCCTTGCTCTTTCCGCGGTACCGCGCCGTCTCCGTAAACCTTGTAGCCTGATTGTGAGGATGTGTCTTGACGTTCGTCCGTCTAACTCAATGAAGCTAAATCAGCTTAATGAAGACGATCCTGATCGTCGGGTTGAATTTTGTGAAATTATGATGGACAGAATTGATAGAGATCTATCTATCTATTGCAGATGTAGAAAAGGGGGTTTCCATTTTAAAAAACAAAATTGACCTTCAAAAAGCCATGTCAGGCCTCTGACAATCTATAGGCTATTCTTGGTACTCGTTGTCCGGCTGGGAATCCCTAGTCAACCCCCTGACAATCTACTGACTACTTTTAGTAATTATTGTTAGGCAATCTGCTGATTATTTTAACTAAAGGTTACCAGGCAGGGAATGCCCTATCCAGCCCCTGATAACCTATAGACACGCGAAGAGAGAACACGACTTCGGGAAACCGCACAATCTGGCGAAGATGTACCGGAGACACCAGCGGCCCTCGCTCCGACCTTCACTTTTCTAGGCAATACTTTTGCCAGGTCGTTTGGAGAGGTTAGTTCGAGCCAACGTATCAAAATTGGTCTTTGGGTCGAACGCCTCTCCAAATTTGGAGCCACGCGGGGGTCTCCGTCAATCTTACGCCACTTTGGAAACACCCGCCCAATCCGGTCCGGTTGGGAATGTCGGGGTATGCCTTGTAGGTAGTCCTCAAGCCGACTCTGTCCTTTTTCTCTTAGCTTTCGTCGCCTTGCCGCTATTTTCCGTTGACCCTGCTCTTGGCTATTGGCTGTGGATTTGTCATCTATAACATGGCTGCTAGGCTCCCCTCTACTGCCAGAGTGTGGTTGCTCATTTGCATAGTGTTGCAGGGTTGGTTGCGTCGGCTACGATGGTCCATCCGGTGCTGCCACTCGCCGGCGATCGCCGAACTAACGCCTCGTACAACACGTGCCTGTAGCAGTGGCACGAACTTGGTGCGCAGTCTTCTTATACCCAACTCTTTTGCCTATGGATAGTCGTGCAAAATTACGGTGCTGTCTGCTCCGTGTTTATAGCTGTCAGACAGTTCCTATGTTTTGAAATGGTGTCGGACTGGATGATGAGAGGATTTCGCCTTCCCCGTTGATCGTCGCCGTGGAGTTATCATCCAGGTCTTCTTCCAGTGCCCCCCCCCCCCCCCCCCCCCCCCCCCCCCCCGTCGACGCCGATTTCTCACAATCAAAGCTTCCCACAATTTTCTATCCTACATTACTTCCACTTTCGCCAGGTTCCCTCTATTGCTTTTATTCAAGTATTCTCGCGTTACTTATATGATGTCTATCTTCCTTCTATTAGCCTTAATAATAATATTGAACTAATATTATTCCTAAAAATAGTAGAATTATTCGAGACGGCTTGAGAGCGTTTCTTTTTAAAGCGGGAATGTAACTTTTCATTCTCCTTGGCTATGATGTTTTTGTCAGCTGGTGCCGAAAATTCGATAACGAACATGGTTCGCTTCTCGAAGTCAAGAAGAACCATGTCAGGCCTCGAGTGAGCAACAGAAACAATTGTCGAGAATATAAAGTTCCAGTATATACGGCACTTCCCATTCTCGACAATTGACTCAATTTCCCTAGGAGCATTTAGAGGAGCGATATTAAGGTGAATGCCGTAGGGATGACAGATGGTAATAAAGTACTCTTGGTGCCGCATTGTGCCTTTGAATGTAGGTCGTTCCCGCGTGTGTTGGCCAACTAGATAGTATTTGAGCTAAATGCTCGGGATGTGCATGGCACGCCCTGCAGCTATCATCGGGAATGTCTTGGCTCAAAATGTGGCGACGGTATGTTAAGGTGGAAATGACACCG
>NC_046661.1:4683552-4685349 GCF_010883055.1 Belonocnema kinseyi | reverse complement strand
GACCTTTGGGTGGACGGAGCAACTGAATCACGACTTGCTAGAGTGCTGGGATGCGAGTGTGGCCCGTGAACGGGGTTACATGGCACGGCTGCATGCTCTGTGCTGCGAGAAACACCCAGAGCTATCCCACTTTTCGCAGCAACGTCTGCGAAACCATGCTGAACTACTCCGTAAAAGGGGTTATGTAATCGGAACGCCTACTCTACCACAGCTAGAACAATCCGGCAACAAAGAAAGAGAGGCGACACTAAGACCAACCGTTATCACACACTTAACAAGTCAAAGCTGCTGATCATCAGGCAGCATATTGTTGAGAGAATACGTATACTATCTGACGCTAAGAGAAGTCTAGAGCGGAGGGAGAGGTAGGTCAGAGAAAATCAACAGTTTCTCTCTGACCCATCTCGACTCTTCCAAGACCCGCCAGTTACTGTCGAACCCCCACTCAAACCAGAGGAGGTCGAAGTATTTTGGAGAGAAGTCTACGAAGTTCAGCATAGACTGGACGAAGACTCAGAAAATACGAATATCTTCAAGGAGTTATGTGTTGCCCTCAAAACACGGAAGAGCCGAATCCAGATAGATGTGTCTGCAAAGATGCAGCATTCTACCAGCGTGACCTATCGATGGCCTGGATTGATTATCGGAAAGCTTTCGATTCGACATCCCATAGACTTATCATCTGTCTTTTGGAAATCTTAAAGGTTCATCCGCAAATAGTTGGGTGCATAGAGAGATTGATGCCGCTTTGGAAAACCAGATTTACTATCTCATGTGGCAAAAATCGTGTGACAACTAACAAGGTCACGTTTCAGAGAGGTGTCTTTCAGGGCGACACCATGAGCCCACTTCTCTTTTGCCTTACATTATTTTCACTGTCTCTAGCACTGCGCTATTCCGACGGGTACTTGTGCGGCAAACCTGCAGATCGAAAGTACAAGGTCACTCATGTATTTTATATGGACGATCTTAAGATCTATGCTAAAAACAGAGAGCAACTGCATCTAGCTCTGGGGATTATCGAACGATATACTAAGGAAATTGGAATGGAATTTGGGTTACACAAATGTGCCAAGGTCTATTTGAAGCGGGGAAAACTTAATGGCATCCCTAAAGATCCTGAGCTCGTTGATAGAAGCGCCATACGACACCTTTGCGCTGGAGAGACTTTTACATATTTGGGCGTGCCACAGAGCCGCATCCAGGATGTGACATCTATAAAGGATACCCTCCGAAGCAGATACAATCGTATCATCCGACAGATTTGGTCTTCCGAACTGTCGGCGAGGAACAAAGTATCTGCAATGAACATACTTGCCGTCCCGGTACTACTCTATTCATTTGGAGTAGTTCCATGGACGAAGAACGAGCTCAGATCTCTTGATATCGGGACAAGAAAGGTTATGCACATGAACAAAAGCATGCATCTTAAGTCTTCCGTTCCGCGACTGTACATCTCACGCCGTCAAGGAGGTCGCGGAATATTGAGTCTTGAATGTCTTCATAACAGGATTATTCTGGGTACAGCACATAGAGTTAAAAATGGAAGAGACCCTCTCCTTAAAATTGTCAGGAATCACGAAGAAGTGGGCAAAGGAGCATTTCTGTACAAAGCAGCGGAGGAGGCTGCTAAAACACTCGGACTTGACTTCAGTATTAGGGGTGAGCAAAATGCATCAAATCTTATCTATCTCAAGTACTCACTTCTGAAAGCCCGGATTAAGAAAGCACAAGAGAAAAACTTTCGTAAACAGCTCCTCGATAAGAGGATGCACGGTATCTTCCACAGAAATGTGA
>NC_046661.1:4675485-4683452 GCF_010883055.1 Belonocnema kinseyi | reverse complement strand
TCTAATCTACATGAGTATAAATTATTTTTCGTCGTCTTGTTCTATAGATCATAATGTGGTAGTGCTAATCCTACACGGTTTGTTCACAATAATTTAAGGAAAAGCAGAATTGAATTTACGCGCGCGCTTACTGGCGCATCCTATACACTTCTCTGGGAAATTTTCATTGTGTTATTTTGTGCGGTTTGTTTCACTTCGCGTAGAATAATAAAGTTACAAAAATGGGAAGAAATAGAGATTATTAATCAGATAGAAGTCGACATCAAAAGAAGAGAAGGCGGAACAGATCAGCTAGTGCTGAAATCCAGAGAAAAATCGAAAGATTACAGATTTCTCACGTTCTCGCTCACGACACTCTCTGAAGGCAGTCATATTACTCATATTATCGGCTAGCTGGTTGTGAACGTTATCCGAGAGGTACTTCGCATTATGGCCATTAAGTATTTCTGTCGGGACACCTTGATTTAATTGATTGGATCGCTGCCTGCGAGGCACGACGAATATTGTCAAAATCCAAAGTATGTTTTGTTCTGGTTATTTAGATCAAGTCGTAAATCGCGGTCAAGGTCAAGGAATCAATCTCGAAACCGAACTTTCTCCCGTGATCGCAGTATCAGGTTATCGCCACGGCATTCTCCATCGCAGCGCAGGTCTGTACCACGGACGAATAGAGAGATTGGATGTCGTCCTTCTTCTTTACCTGTCACGAGAGATGAGCGTAAAGATGACCGCCATTCGTCCGTGGTATAGACCAGGCTCGCTCAACTACGTGGGACATAAATGGCGAAATTCAGCGCCATCTGCAATGGGCAGGAGAACTACAGAAGCATGCATGTATTGACCGCTATATATGCGCATGCTCCTTCCTTAGATGTGCTTAATAGTAAAATAATTTATGAAAAAAGGATGAATAAAGACAAAATTAAGGAAACAAGAAACGAAAAATAAGAAATGAAAGATAATTGTCATTCAATTTGTCATTTTACGTTTTTTATTTGCTTAATTTTGCTTTTACTTTTGTATTTTAAGCAGGAAAAGAGAATTACGAGACGAGTTAGGGGGTGCATACGTATGAATTTTTATTTTTTCTGAAGCAGAGTTGACCTGTGATATATAGTTTTTTAAATATGCTATAATCACAACAGTTTGCGTTTTCAAGAAATTCTATTCATTGAAGTGATACCAGCATACGAAAAACCGTTTTGAGGTTATGGTCTCATACGGTGACAGCACCAGACAAAACGTGACAGTAATAAATGCAACAAACAATTTTCCGCGCACGCGCAGGAGAACTAATTTGTCTCCTCTCGCTGCCTTTTAACCCCCCGTGCCCAAATTCTAAACATTCGCCATTTTCCCTTATTGAGTCGACCGAGCCTGGTACAGACCTGTGGTGTGATGGAGAATACCGTGGCAATGGCCTGATGCTGCGTTTACGGGAGAAAGTTCGGTTTCGAGATTGATTTCTTGACCTTGACCGCGATTCACGACTTGATCTAAATAGCCAAAATAAAACATACTTTCGATTATGACAAGATTCGTCGTGTCTTACAGGCAGTGATCAAACCAATTAAATGAAGGTATGCTGACAGAAATACTTACTGGCCATGATGCGACGTATCTTTCGGATAACATTCACGATTATCTGGCCGATAATATGAGTAATATGACTCTGCCATCGGAGAGCGTCGTGAGCGAGTACGTGAGAAAGATCGCTTGCGTGTCTCCATTTTTCTGTGTAATCTGTAAGCAAGCCCCTTGAAAAGGAAAAAGAATCGAATCAAGGACCACAACTTGACGAGTCAATGTTATAAATTCTGGGCGAGGATCCGAATAAAAATAACTTGCAAAGAGAAAATATCCACCAGGCGCTTGTCGATAGGTGGACTAAGATAATTAAGAAGGGATTGCCGGCAGATATTAATAAGTTCTTATTACAGAAGTACACTCAGTCTAAATATTTTTCCGTTGTTAACCCTCCTTCTATCAACCCTGAAATTAAAAGAACTATGACTGAGGCAGCGATTAAAAAAGATAAGTTTCAGGCTTTTTCACAGCAGCAACTTGGAGCCAACTTGTCTGCAATCGGTGCAGCTTCGACAGATTATTTTTAATGCGGGAATCAGGAAAATACCACCCTCGTTACTAATCTCAGTGACGCAGTTCGTTTACTATCTGACATTTTTCACAGTACAACGGCAACAAGAAGAGCCTTTATCACGCCTAAATTGAACCGGATTGTCAGGAATGTTACAGAGGAGTTGCCAGTGGATAACTTACTGTATGGTGAAGTTTTTTCCGGAACGTTTAAAGGTGGCTCAGTTTATGGAAAAGCTGGAAAAGGACATTTCGAAGCCAGCTCAAACAAATCCACTAACAAAAAAGCCCCAGCAGGATTTTTCACTCAGATATCAACAAGCATCTAATGCAAGTTCTTCACAGTCGGCTTCAAAACTCGAAGGGTATAAGCCGCGGTATCCACAAACGACTCGTCCTCGACATTAGTAAGTAAATCGGCAGCTAGATTGACATTTTTTTACTAATATTTGGAAACAATTTACTAGAAATTCTCATTAACGGGTTGGGGAGCATTTTGTGGAAAAGAAAGAACTCATGGTTGGTGGAGTTCGCAAGAAAAGTCCCAGAATATGAATTTCTTAGAATTAAAAGCTGTTTTCTATTCCTCAGGCTGTTTCGCACGAAAGTATACATCTTGCGAAAACTTGATGCGCATTGATAATACAATAGCGATATCTTACATTAATCGTATGGGGGAAATACAGTACCCAAAACTAACTGAGATTGCTAAAAGCATCTAGGAATTCTGTGCAGAACGGGACATTTGGATTTTCGTCTCTTACATAAAGTCAAAAGAGAATGTTATAGCAGATAGCGAATCTAGAGTTTTGTCACCTGATACTGAATGGGAATTAAATTCAAAAGTTTTTAATGTGATTTGAAATAAATTCAGAAAATTTGCTATTGACCTCTTTGCGTTAAATATTAACGCGAAATGTAAGAGATGTATATTTTGGCATCCAGATACAAAGTCTTCCGCGGTTGACGCATTAACAGTTTCGTGGTCGAAATTGAACTTCTATGCCTTTCCTCCTTTTCTTTAATTTTATGATGTTTAAAAAAGATTGTAATGGATGAGACAGAAGGGGTTCTAGCCGTACCCATGTGGCGAGCGCAAGCTTGGTATCCTGTTTTTTCTGGTCTGTTAGTCTCAGAAAATTTAATTATTCATCCGCAGGGAAATTTACACAAATCTCCTTTCAGGGAGGAACATCTGTTGTGCAGAAGTCTTTCCCTGGTGGCAGACAGATTATCGGGGAAGCGTTTAAACGAAGAGGTGTCCCAGATGAATCCATTCCGATAATGATTGCTTCACTAACAGAGTCTACCATAAATTTTTTTTGAAATTATTGGAGCTTATCGTACACTAAATTCATGTAGAGCGGCCTTGTCACTTATTATATCACGCGATATAGGAAATTACGTCACTGTAAAGAGGTTATTTAAAGGAATTTTTGTTATGAAGCCTGAGAAGGCCAGATATGACTCTAGCTGGGACCGTTTTCTAGATCTGGATTATTTAAAAACATTGTATCCCAACGATAAAATTTCTATAGAAAAACGAACGTATAAGTTAGTTACATAAATAGCATTATCAACAGGTCAGAGAATGCAAACCGTATCAAATATTTCATAAGATAACATAATAGCGTCATCGGAAAGAATGAAAATTAAAATTTCAGAGCGCATTAAGACTTCAAAAGTAAATAAAGCGCAACCTTGTTTAGTACTTCCGTTTATGCGTAATCAACCGGAAGTGCGCGTAGCTTCCATGCTTCCATGCGTAGCTTCCATGCTCTCAGTCATATATACAGGCAACAAATAGATTAAGATACCCAAAAAAGGGCAGCAAATCACTTTTTATATCTTTTCGTAAACCACACAGGGCGGTTACAGCACAAACCTTAGCAAGGTGGATAAAAAAACTGTTAATTAAAAGCGGTGTGGATACATTTATATTCACGGGACATAGTACTAGACATGCCTCGACTTCCGCTGCGAGTCGAGCTGGCCTTAATATCGATGTTATTCGTCATATAGCTAGGTGGTCTTTAGGATCAAAAGTTTTTGAGCGATTTTACAACAGGCCTTTTAGATAACAAAAATGAGATTGCTAAAGCAGTAATAACTTCAAAAGATGATATTATAATCAGTCTTCAGTTCGAAGATGTATTTAAGTTACACTGAGTTCTTCGTGTCAAATTGTTTATACTATTATCGTTAAGTTAATAAAGTTCCTTTTGGCAAATCGCAATAAGCTTGAAACATCTTTATTATGATCTACAGGACGAGACGATGAAAAATAATTTCAGTCGTCTCTTTCGAATAGATCATTCCCTCCCTAGCCCTTAAAGTATATTTCCGAAAAGAAGTTAAGAACCCCGGTGATTGCGATTTGAAACCTTTACAATAATGAAAGTTTCCCAGAGAAGTGTATAGGAGGCGCCAGTAAGCACGCGCGTAAATTCAATTTTGCTTCTCTTCAAATTATTGTGAACAAACTGTGTAGGATTAGCACTACTACATTATGATCTCTTCGGACGAGACGATTCAAACAATCCCGATCGAATTGCACAACAGGTAAGTTCGTTTGATCGGTTAATTTTCAACTCGATTTATTCAACGGTGTGGACGGTATAGAGCCTCAACTCCACAAATTTGCATTTTATAGAGTAGATATATATATTTTTTTTCTTTAAATGCATTAATATATTTGAGAATCTATAAAATACTGTGAAATTATTGCATGCAAAAATGTAACTTTAGGATTTTCCATTATTTTGTATGCTGTCAAAATTTGAATTTTTGACTTATTAAAAAAATTCAAAAAGTTGTTATGATAATCTTCTAGGGTATTTAGAAATGAAACTTTTCTTTTATTGCCATTTTTTCATATCGTCCGTTATTTGACTTCAAAGGTTCATTTTCGTGTGTTTTTTGGAATTTAGTAAATGCCATAATTCTAATCCTTTCTTATTTTATGAAAAACTTCATTGGGTTAGATTGTTTTAATATTCAAATACTATGAATAACCGTACACAGAATTCTTGAATTAAAAAAAAAGTCTTAAAAATATTTAAAATGCGCTCACTTTTTGAATTTTTATTTAAAATGGCTGGCTAACGAACTTGACCTTTAGTTTAGGAAACTAAAAGGGTGTACCAGAGGCCATTCTAATAAAATTATTTTTTTAAAAGTTATTGTGCTGACAGACAGGCATAAATGCATAAGACCGACAGGCAGACATATCCGTAAAAACCTATTTTTCGGATTTAGAAGGTCTCAAAACGTGGACATTTGACAAAAACTGGAGGGGGGTGTCAAATTTTACACATATATAATACCTTCTCTGATGAAAATGTAAGAATGATTTGTCATGAATAATTTTTGAATAGTTCCGTTTTTAGTTTTAATCGTAAAAAATGGCATCAAAAACATGAAAATTGAACTTTTTTGAAATCCCACACACGAGACAAAAAAAAAATTAAAAGACAAAAGTTGTGTTAAGAATGTGCCCACGAAGCGGGCAGATTTTCTTTTACTGTTAATGATGTTTTTCATTATTAAAGCCAAAATTACGCATCTTATGAAAAAGTGGTTGATAACAAATTTGTAGATCTTTTTCAAATGCACAATTTTTGTATACTCATCTTTTACCGTATTTTACACATTTTGGCCGAAAAATGTAATTTTTGGATTTTTCATTTTTTTGTATGTTGTCCAATTTTTAATTTTGGATTTTTCAAGAAAATTCAAAAAGTTTTTATAATAATCTTGTAGAGCATTCAGAAAGAAAAATTTTTCTTCTTATAATTTTTTTCATATCGCGCACTATTTGGCTTAAAATGTTCATTTTCGTGTATTTTTTGGAATTTTGCAAATGCTATAATTCTGGTAATTTTTTATTTTTTTTGAAAATAGTTATGAGGATCAAATGTTCGAATTTTTGCATACTATGAATAATTGTATATGGAATTTTTGAACTTGAAAAAAGTGGTCTCAAAAATATTCAAAATGTGCCCACTTTTTGAATTTTTATCCAAAATGGCTGACTAATGAACTTGACCTTTAGTTTAGCACACTAAACGATTGTTCTAAAGGCCAATCTGAAAGATTCATTTTTTCAAAAGTTACCATGTTCATAGACAGACATACATACATGCAGACAGGCAGAAATACGTACAGACAGACACATTCGTAAAAACCTATTTTTCGGATTCAAGGGTTCTCAAAACGTGGACATTTGACCAAGACTAGGGGCGGGGGGTCAAATTTTACACAAATCTAATACCTTCTCTGATGAGAATGTAAAAATTAAAGGAGCCATATCTGGGCCAGATCGGACCCTCATTTCGGATGCCCAGATCTGGGCACTGTCGGCTGGGGCGTTTCATTTACGGGCTTGCGCTAAACAGATTACTGTATCAGGGACACATATTTTCCGATCGGGGCCCGAGCGGCATCCCATAAAAATTTCTGCACGGATTATAGGATCTCTGGCGCGCTGAATCAATGGGGTGAAATACAGTGAATCAGTGAAATGTGCACACTAGGGTGGTACCAAAAAAGCTTTTTGAGCTACTTGCATGTCGTATTTTCAAGCATGTTCACAACATACCAAATTGTAAACACATTGTATCTAGCCGCGGCGCTATTCACTTCAAAGTACGCTGAAGTCAACATAACGTTATTTTAACAATGTCGTGCGACTTCAATCGTACTTTCGTGACTTCGCTTGAATCTAGTTTTTGAATTCGTTAGTTGCTGACTTGGATGGATTCAAGCGATGATTGCTCACTTCATTCTGACTTCGTCCTGCCTTCATGACTCGGTTTGACTCGGCGCGTACTATACATTGCAGCGTGACGTCCTTTTCAATTATTTTTATACCACTCGATTTGGACCTCGATGGCTTCGTTCTGACTTCTTACTGGCTCAGCACTGAATTCCTACTGACTAGGCACTAACTTCGTACTGACTCGGCACTGACTTCACGCTACGCTAATTTTTGCCCACTCACTAGTATGCCGTGTGAATAGCCCCTCGCATGTAGCTGTCTCAAGCGCAGAGCGATCCTTTTACAGTGAAAAAACTATATCGCATGAATTACAATATATATACTGTAATTCCTGCGCTATATTTCGTAATTATCGCATTATAATAGCGCAAAATCGTAATATCGTACATTGGAAGTTTTTACATTATATACCGCATAATTGTGCAATATATAACGTAAGAATTTAATGTAATTACACTATCATATTGTATTTCTTCTTTTGTGATCTCGCGAGGGTTCGAGTAGTGAGCAAGCGGTCGCATAATAAATGAAAGATAAAGTTTACATTAATTCCAGGTGAAAGATTCACCGAAACAAAAATTAACCTTGCCAGATAAACTTTACATGAATCGAAGATAATTTCCGATTTTTAACCTTGGTTAATTTAAGTCAGCTGATTGTTGAAATTCATAACATTTATGCGCTATCGTACAGAACGTGAATCTTCAATCCTTTTTCATATATTGTTTCATCACATGTGTACGTTTATTCGATTTATAATCAAAATCCGTTATAGATCTGAGTACACATAACAAAATAGGAAACGTTGATCGATACTATCCAGCGCTATCGACGCCCTTTGTATACTCTCAGCTGCTCTCTTGGCTCCTATTCTAAATTCGCCAAAATCCGTCCAAGTGTATGCGCATCGCCAGATCACATTTCGCGCACGCCTTTCTGCCGGCACAAATTGAATTTCAGAGCACGCGAATGAAAATCATCCCAAACTCGACATACCTGTCAGTTATTATTATTATTATTATTATTATTATTATTATTATTATTATTATTATTATTATTACACCATTAAGCCATTTCCCTTTCGGGGTAG
>NC_046661.1:4672527-4675385 GCF_010883055.1 Belonocnema kinseyi | reverse complement strand
CTTTCAGAATTTCCCAAAGTTTACTTCTATCTACCTTGTCAAAAGCTTTTTCTAGGTCAACAAATGCACAGAAAACTTTTTTTCCTACTCTCAAACTTTTTAATTATCATATTAATCGTATATCTACATTTAAAATTCATCATCTTGTATTACTGTGTTATCATATTGTGCTTTCTTGCAATATTGAGGTTTTGCGATATTATTATGCGATATATTGTTCTCCATGTAGTAGAACACGGAAGTAACATTAAGCATGCCTAAATAATGTAACGCAGTTTCTTGTCGTATTAATGTTCAGGGGATCCTAGATAACAAAAAATGCCGAGTGCTGGCTTCTGATAGTGTGCTTTTACCCAGGGGCGAGGATAGGGGTTAAACGTACTGTACGCTGGTATCTCCATACCGAAAGAAATCTCTGAGTTTTCTTTAGCGCAATAGCTTGGCCCATTTAAGTCTATATACAAAGTCGATTTGAAACAAAATAGTCTCGGAGATAGTTTGAGAGATTTGGGTCCTTTTCAAGATCCTTTTAGTGGTCGTTTTAAGAGTGGTGCGATGGTAATATAATGTTCCTTTTGTATTCGTCACGTACCGGGTGGGCAGAGTTATTTACAGTAGTTGGTCGTGGCTAATCCGCTCTCCCTTTTTAAATTTCTCTTCAAATTATTAACACTTTTTTTTTAATGATGAATTTTCTCATTATACTTATTTATAATTATAACTTATATACTGATATACAATTTTCTAGTTGAATTCAAAAATGTTGTCTTTTTTGGTGTATCTCATTCCATTTACGAGAAACGTTCTATTAATTCGAATTTTAAGCATTAAAAAAAAAGTTAGATATCTGAAGTCATCGAAACCCGTAGATTCCGAATTATTATGTTTTAGGCTGTTAACTATGAAATTCAAAAAAATCTACTTCTAAATTTTAATCCGAAAGCTTAACAAAGGACCCTTGAGTGTCGGCTACTCTATTGAGATAACCTCTCTGCTTTTTATTTATGATCGTATTCTTATTTCAATTTCGTAAAGGATATTTTAAAGCCTTCAGACCATTTAAACGAGCTTCCTGGACCTTTAAAAATATATACCTGAGTGCCTGCGGAGAATTTCTTTGAGATTCTTTGACCTAAAGAATTTTTAGTATATACTCAAAGATTCTCTTCGGTAGGGCTCTTACGAATTGATCAGTTAATTCGCAACTTTTTACTGAAGTTAAGTGTATTTTTCTTTATTTATGTGGAAAATGGGAAATTTCTGAACCCCCAACAAAGTTTTTATTTCCGGCGAAAATAAATCGGTCATTTTTTTGAAATTGAAAATATTAACACGTACCGCCAGACAATTCAAAATCCCATTTGATTAACATGGGAAAATTTTGGATTTTCGAAAAATCGAACTCATGCTCTAGGGTTTCACCTAAACGTACAAAGCTTTTAGGTATTGAAGAGGTGCGTCTACGAAATAAAGCTGTACTAATAACTTTTATTTTACCCCCCGCCCTCCCGTTGGAGCGCCAGAAATAGTAATTGTATTTTCTGATTGAAATGAGATAGTTGGTCCTTGTTTGGAGTAGCACATTTTTTAAAAACAATATATAATTGTTTAAACAATAAATTATTGTTTAAACAATTAATATTATTTATTCACAAAATTTCTGAAAATCGAGCTAGTCATTTATGAGCACGAAGTGCTATACTTTAGGTAATTTATAATAATAAAGATGATAAAAATATTACGTCAGTTAGCTTTATACAATTGGTAAAATTTATTTATAATCATTTGAATTATAAAAAGCATAGGACAAACTAATTTTGAAACTGACGACAACATCAAACGCGTATAATCAAACAACATGAAAGAATGATTGGACAAGGAAATTCAGCACTTCATCACGGCGTATTCACGTAATTTTTTTCGCGATTTGGAATCTCGACATCTTTCCTCCAAGAAGACGCATCACACGAGGGAATGATACTGCGGAAGGAGGTGTTATATTAATATCGGACTTCAACTGCTTGAAAACGAAAAATGAGAATCAAAGACAGTACTTATTACAAGCAGTAGGCTAAAAAATAATGTGTTTTGATCAACATTGTAACTACCCTATAAAGAAAATAAATTTAGATTATATTTTATTATAGCATTTAAAAGTCTTTTATTAATATCAAGCTGACATACTGGGAGACAAAAAAAATATGTATTGATGTAGATATATATATATATAATTAAAAATTTGTCATAAGAACAACCGCAGGATTTCGCCGGGAGCGGGTGCTAATCTGAAAAATTGCACCCGCTTCCAGCGAAATCGCGGTAAAATTTCAGCCATAACCACGTCTCACAACCGTGAGATAGGTGGTTACAGTCTGTAAAGGAATCAATACGACGACCCAGCAAAAGCCTCGTGGACCCTAAGAACACGGAGCGACCCAAGGACAACCGCCTTCTGCATTTTTCCCGCAAGTGTTCTAGCATATTGTTGACACGCAGGGATGCTTTTTAGGCTATTAGCAAGTGAAAGCTGGGCACCTCTAAGAGCGCCACTGATAAGGACGATCAGTTTAACAGAATATTCCGGGTACAATCGTTGCAACTCCCTTATAAGGTCTCGATACCTCTCTTTCTTTTCATTCTCCTTGGCTATGATGTTTTTGTCAGCTGGTGCTGAAAATTCGATAACGAACATGGTTCGCTTCTCGAATTCAAGAAGAACCATGTCAGGCCTCGAGTGAGCAACAGAAACAATTGTGGAGAATATAAAGTTCCAGTATATACGGCACTTCCCATTCTCCACAATTGACTCAATTTCCCTAGGAGCATTTAGAGGAGCGATATTAAGGTGAATGCCGTAG
>NC_046661.1:4669976-4672427 GCF_010883055.1 Belonocnema kinseyi | reverse complement strand
ATTCTATGTGTTATATTTTACATTACTGAATCACATTTTTAAATATAAAACAACTTGAACGAAAAAAGCATGGTTTAAGCAATAACATAAAGCTTTTAGCAGAATTTACTACTCCTCGAAGTCATTCAATATTATGTTTAATTCGGAAAATACGACTTTGAAAATATGTTTGGAAAAATAATGGTTTAAACCAATTTTTTTTTTGCTTAAACTATTAAAAAATGGTAAATATATTATTTCTATAAACTACACTGAGAAAAATGGATTATACGAAGTAGATATTACATGTAGAGGATAATACCCCGCAATGAAAAGTATTATGTCGCATATAATCTATAATATTTGACTAATATATGAAGATATTACCAAGCATAATCTCGAGATGTTAAATTCTTATAATCTTCAGATATTCATTCGTAACATCTGGAGATTATAAAACATGCAGGCATGCACGCGCATCCATTTGGTATCTGTGTCCTGCTTCGCATGTTCTGTGTTTCGTGACTTATGTGTATAATTATCAGGAAATAATACAAGGTGTCACCCAAAATTCAACGACTAGAACCAGTATATATTTCAAAGAATTAATCAATTCCAAGAGTAGATAAAATACTTTCGGTTTGCTTAGATACTTCGGTTAATAAAATAAACTGAAAATCGTTGAACAGATTTTTTTTTGGCATTTGAAAATCAAAAAGAACACTAAATAAAGCATTGTGTCAAACGGTACTTTCGTAATTGTTTAAAAAGTTTGAATTACTTATTCCCGTTTTTATTTTAATTTATTTCCGCCGCCACAAACACAACACTAATAAGTTTTTTAGATGTTTTTAACTCTGGTAATTTTAATATGTTAGGACGGAAGATTTAATACCTTGGATCATAGTTCGTAATATCCTTAATATTATATTTTATGATCTTGGATTATTGATTTTAATATTTTGGATGATAGATTCTAATACCTTACATTTTAGGCTTTAATATATTTAGATTATAAATTTAAAAAACTCCCGTTTTTATTCATAATACAATATTTTATCCGGTATTATCTATTCTTTGATATCTATATATTTTAATTCATATAATCTGGATCGCTGTTCCATAGTTAATAGTCCAAGATTATACCTCATAACATATTTTTAAATACCAGGTATGATCCGTTTTTCTCAGTGAATGCAGTCAGAAAAATAATTTTTTGCATTCTATTTTATTTCATTTTTTTAAAGTTACAGGAAAAAATGCTTAAGTAGATAAAAATTGTTTCAAAAATAGAGATTTCTAAATGTTAGAAGTATTGTATCAAAACTATATAATTGTTTAACAAAAGGTAGCATAGGATTTAAATTTGAAAAAAAATCATATTTATATGACATATTTGGAGCACTGAACACATTTTTGGAGAGTATATTTGGACACTCCTCTTCAATCCCTAAAAAACTTGGCACGTTTTGATAAAACCCTGAAGCATGAGTTCGATTTTTCGAAAATCCGAAATTCTCCATGCTAATCAAATAGGATTTTGAATTGTCTGTTGGCACGTGTTAATATTTTTAATTAAAAAAAAGAGGGATTTATTTCCGCCGAAAATAAAAACTTTGTACAGGGGTTAAGAAACATATGTTTCTTTTACATTTTCCACATAAACAAAGAAAAATACATTAAATTTGAATGAAATGTTGTAAATTAACTCATTAATTCGTAAAAGATGCCAGCGTTCAGTACGTTTGACCCCTACCCTCGCCCCCGGGTAAGCGCACACCATCAGAAGTTGGCAAACTGCATTTTTTATTATCTTGGACCCCCTGAACATTAATCCGAAGAAAAAATGCTTTACACTATTTATTCATGCTCAAAGTTATCTACGTCGTCGTCTAATTTCCAAATTGAAAATAATTTTTAAAAAATTGCGAACAACAATAGTAGAAAAGAGACTGTCAAACTTACACAGTAAAAGAAAGTGTTAATGAAGCACTAATATCAGGGTACCATATACTAGGCAGTCTGATAAGTACCTGAAAATTCTAAGAGGGTGCATTAGTATTCACTAATGTGAACCATTTTCGTCGAGCTTGATCCTTCAAATGACGCCTGTCAAAACTTCAGCCATTTATGTTTACGCATTTACAAGTTACAGCACTGAGAAGCGACTAACCTCCGAGTTTTTTTTAATATGGAAAAATCTGAGTTTCGAGTTTTGATAAAACACTACTATCTTCGCAAGAAAACGATATCCGAGACCAAGGCCAAGCAGGATAAGTATTACCCGGACTCTGCACCGTCGATTAGAACAATTCATAAGTGGTTCACCGAGTTTCGTTGTGGCCGTACGAGCACAGTTGATGTTGAACAATCTGGGCACCCAAAAGAGGTCACTACACCAGAAAATGTCGAAAAAATCCATGATATGATGTTGAATGATCCCAAAGTGAAATTGAAAGAGGTAGCTAATGC
>NC_046661.1:4648651-4669876 GCF_010883055.1 Belonocnema kinseyi | reverse complement strand
CTGGATCCACTACTACACTCCTGAGTCAACGCAACAGGCAAAACAGTGGGTTCCACCGGGGCAAAGTGCTCCGAAGCGTCCAAAAACGCAACAATGGGTCGGGAAGGTTATGGCCTCCGTATTTTGGGATTCACATGGCATAATATTCGTGGACTATCTTGAAAAAGGTGAAACCATAACCGGACCATACTATTCATCATTATTGGACCGATTGAAAATCGAAATCGCCAGAAAAACGACCGCATTTAAAGAAGAAAAACCGCTTTATCATCACGACAATGCGCCTGTTCATTCATGCTTAGTTGCACAAGCAAAATTGCATGAAATCGGCTTCGAATTGGTTCCTCAGCCACCGTATTCACCAGACCTGGCCCCCAGCGACTATTACTTGTTCCCTAACCTGAAGAGATGGCTCACCGGTAAGCGTTTTTACTCAAATGAGGAGCTCATAGCTGGAATAGAGGCTTATTTTGGAGACCTTCCGAGCGAGTACTTTTCGGACGATATCAAAAAGTTAGAAAATTGTTGGACTCGCTGTATTGACCTAAAAGGAGAGAATGTTGAAAAATAAAACAGACTTTGGCCAAAAAAACGTCTCCGTGTTTCATTTTTCAGGGACTTATCAGACTGCCTAGTATCTGCAACAGAAATTACCATTACGGTGTGAATGCTGCACCGTAATCTAGGCTACAGATTCCCAATCACTTGGAGTACGAAGTGTCCATCACTTTGGGTACGAAGTATCTACTACTTAGATTACGACTTGTCCGCTTCTTGGGGTACGAAATGAAAAACGTCATTATCGTCGCATAATCTACGCGTTCTTAACTTCCTAAATACTTTTTAAGATTTGAAATAGCCATGTTTAAATGCATTGTTTATTATTTTGACAGCTTTGCTAATTGTATGTTTTGGTCATGGAAGTTTAGCAGGTGCGTTGTTCGCACTTCGTAAAATTAAGCCATTAGATATTTTAGATTAGGTGGGGATATCCAAGATGTCTGCACGCTGAGGGGCAAACAATAACACCAAATACATGGGACTAAACTTTATTTTTATAATAACCTTGAAAACAATTATTTTTCACGAAAGTGTATTCAGAGTATTTAACTATTTAATAACTGTTTAATTGAATAATAAAATTGATATGTTTTTTGTAACTGTGAAAAATATTTTTTCTCCAGTTATAAACTAAGTTAAGTTTTATCCTATGGGATTTGTATTATTGCTTGGCCCTCATTGTACAGAAATCTTGCCAGCTGACGTCACAACGTGAAATACTTAACATTAGAAATCTTAGCACATATATAACTGAAGGGAACCCGGCAATGGCAAAGTTATTGGCAAAATAAAAGAGACAGGCTCTGAGTTAACGGGATAAGTTATCTCTCTCGCGCAGCGATCTGATTGGCTGTTTACCGCTCCCCTCTAAATGAAGGTTAAATAATTTACATGCATGCACAAGTAAAGAGCTATTTATGGAGCAAAACTGAAAAGACCAATCATTTTGCTGTGCCAGAGAGATAGCTTATCCCCCAGTCCCAGTCAGTGGCGGCAAAACGTGGATATCTCTGGCATGCGCAGTAGTTATTCCTGTGTATTTTTAGGTTATGTAAGGCCATATGTCAATTTAAAAATACACAAGAATCACTACTGCGAAAGCTCGAGATATCCGCGTTTGCTCATAATATAATTTTTTATCTTGAATAACTCGTACCTTAATGAGAATACATAGTGGAGCATAGGCATGTTAAGATTACTAGAAATGTAGAGAATATGGATGCTAAATTCCCCATGCATGAAGTTGTTCGATAATTAAGATGAAAAGATCTTTCTATACGCGTAATAATAGCATGCATAGATTTAACTGAGTTAAAAAAAACATTATGAAAACATACAAATTCAATTTGATCAAATTTTCTATGACTATATATTAATCTAGAAAGTTTGAAATATTTTTCTAAGCATTACTTTATTACTAAAGTTAAATATTATGATACCATTTTAACATTATTATTATTGATAATAATAAGTTTAACTTCATTAATTTAAAAAAAACTTATTTAAATTAGAATTAAAAATACGAGAACTGAATCTATAATTATTTAGGGGCTATAAAACTATACAATTTAAATAATTTTTTTTGTCAATTGAACGAGTAATTACGAATTTATTGGATGTGTCTGAACTGGTTAGAGAATTTGCCCAGATTAAAGAAAGACGAGCAAATCTTTAAAATTCTTATTATATGTAAATAGTGTGTATAATAATAACGTAAATAATATAAATAATTTTTTAACAAAAATAGAGTATACACACGTAGAAAATGTATTTAAAAAAATAATTTCGAGAAAAGGGGAAGGGCGGGGGCTAAAAATTTTTGTTTGCACCCGGGCGGCCAAATTTAAGGCGAGGCCCTCTCCTCCGAGGTTCATTTACAGGAATTTTCAGCTGATTATGGCCATCCTGAAAAGCGACAAGTATGTGATCAGATGCTTTACGCAACTGCGTACACTAATCGACTAAACATTAGCAGGGGCATGTCGCTTAGTACGGGGCATGACACAAATTCCTGTAAACGGTAAATACCTATTTTTGATAAAAGAACACCTACATACAAAGTTAGAAAACAAGATCGGATATTTTTCTGGCAGATCTCGCATGTATATTCTAGGCGGGACTATCATCTTCTAAGGTTAAACCTAATTTTTATTAGGTATTCTGCTTAAGTTTCCGATACAATCCGTCGTTAGTGTAGGTACATTTACTTTTTAATGAGAAAATAGTAAGTGAAGTCCAAATAGCAGAGCAAGTCGGTAGAATACTAGCTAATTGGAGTGTCTCTTGAAGAATACTTGAAGTAACGAGGGGTCGATAATCGTGAACCAATGCGGCAAAATGGTGATGCCAAAATAATCAAGGCCGGGCGATTAATTGTTGGCAGAAAAGAATTAAAAGCGGAACACGAAGCGTCGATAGCATAGCGTTGAGGCACAATAAATATCGGTGCAAGGAGGGAACGAACGCTACTTACGCCGTCAGCGATAATGATGGGGTGCGCTCGGATTGTTTGCTTAGCCAGGATATTAGTGAATGAATCCACAGGTGGGCGCGGTCCGTCACACACACCGTTCCGGGTCGAATCGAGACGCCGCGACCACGCCTATGAATCCTTATCTCAGATATTTTTCTCCACGCGTCTTCGCCAACAGAACCGTCCACTTTCCTTCAACCACAACTATCTTTTCCATCTTATTTGCGCGAATTCTGCCATATTGGATTTTTCATAAAAGAAAAGTTGTGTGTTTAGAGGAGCGTTCACATATTACAAGACACTCTGAACAAATTGATTTTCCGACTACAGTTTTCATCCGATTCAAACAGTTTTTTAGAAATTAAAGCTGATGAAAATCAATGTGAACATAATAAATTAAGCGTTCTCCTTTGATATTTGGCGACATGGGCGTCATATTTCATAATTCTCGGTGAAGAAAATTCCATTCTGATGACGTCATCGTTGATTTCTGGAATCCTTATCTATGTAAAATAAATAAATTAAACGTTCTCCTTTGATGTTTGCCGACAGAGGCGTCATACTTCATATAATAATAAACAATTCCTAGGTTTTTTTTTTTTAATTTTTTGCAATAACTAGTTTTGGTTCGCCCCGAGGATTTCATTTCCCAGTAGCTTGTTTTTCGAAAGCTTTCTCCTATCCACCACCTACAGAGGCGCTCGATGCGGGACTAGTAAACCCGTCAAAGGTCTGTCTATCCATGTCTAGTCTATCTGCAGTCTGTCTTTTTGTGCCTTATTTAAAGTAGAAAATTATTTGTCTTTGAAACATAAAATTTATTATTTTTATTTTGTATGTGGCGTCGAGAGAATTGCATTTTTTGCATTGTCATTAGAGGATTTTTTAATTAAAATCGTGCCATCCTTCTGTACAATGAAACCATGATTTTTCGAAATTTCAGGAACTCTCTCGCATTTCAGATTTCTTTGATTTAATTTTCGCCTCATTTTGTCATGACAATGTTCATGAAAATCCAAAATGAATATTGTTTGAAAATGTTTTTGTGTCCAATTTAAAAATGCCTGTGGACAATTCTCTCGACTCCGCATAAGAAAATAAAAACATAATTTTTATAGTTTAAAGACATATAATTGTATACTTCAAATAAAACACAAAAAGAGACAGACTTCAGAGAGACTAGGCATAGATAAATACAGGCACTTGGCGGGCTTACTAGTCCCGAATCGAGTGCCTCACCAGGTGGTGGATAGGATGAGGAAGCCTTCGAAAACCAAGGTTGCAGACATTCAGTCTGCAACGACCATAATGGATCTCTAAAAAACTTTCTTTTGAATTGGACTTTTCGCACTGATTTTCCGAAAATTTTATCTGCCATATTGGATCTGCCATTTCAAATTTTGCAAATCTAAACATAGATTCATAATCAGCGACCCAAAAAGTCCCTTCAACAGTAAAATAGTCAAAATTATTCAAAGGATTATATTTTTTTCAAACAATTTCCACGAAAAAACTGCAGTTTCTCATAAATTGGTTGAGTCTTGAATTTATCTTCCATTATATTGGGTCCGCCATATCTGAATTTCGCAATTTTGGTGACATTCCACGATTAAGGTTAAGGTTAGGAACTCACGATTTAGTAATTTCTACAACTGCTGGCCCACACCGTTTCTCAGGGGGCAAAGAGAAAGACGGTTGGGAATCTTGCTTATAAAACATCAGCAGCGTAGTGGAAAGGCGCTGTGGGCCGATACTCTTTCGAGTTTATTGCGCAATATCATGCAGTCCAGTTGGAAACGGTTCAGGCGACTCTGACTGTTTACGTTTCGATTCCGCCGATTTAGTAACAAGGTCAGTGCGAGGGACCCCCGACAGTATTATTGAACCCAGAGTTGAATGTATATATTTTATACACTGTTAGAAATTTCTATAGCGATTTTACTTTAAATGGATTGGAAGCAACATGCATATACGTGTAGTAAATTTAATATACCATTATCTTGTAAAATAATATACATGAATAGTAAAATGGAGTGCATAAAAGTTGAAAGTTTTTTGATGTATTCAAATCTTGTCAAATATTTAAAACTAAAATAATAACCTACAATTCATCGACTAAATTCTTATTTATAATCAAAGTGCGACGCATGGGTGGGGTTTACATCAAAATTCACTGCCAATGTCAGAATTTTTACGTGAGTACTGCCGCTTTTAGGTTATGTGTCTTAATTATGTACTTAATTGAACTTATCCACTTGAATCCCAGTATAATTTATGTTCAACTAGAAACAAATATAATGCTTTATTATTTAGAATTAAACATTACTGCCAAAATTATCTTTAATTTGTGTAAAGTAAAATTACCTATTTCTTCTAAGAATTGATCAATATGCATGTATATTAAATTTACTACGCAGCCTCTTAATAACTATTTCATAGACAGAGTTCTCCGATTTACTATATAAATGTGCAGTAAATGTATATTAAAATTGCAAACATTTTTAACAGTGTATATACAGGGTGTACAGTTTCTTTTCCAAAAATTAGTACTGAAAGTTGAATTAATTCATTAAAATTTTGTTTGTTTGTTAAAGATTCATCGGTGTGTTTGAAAATTTATTTTAACTATTTTATTGAAAATTCGTCTTTTTAGTTGAAAATTCATGTATTTAATTAATAATTCATCTTTCCTTAGAGAAATTTAATCTTCTTGGTTACAAAATCAACTTTTTGTTTGAAAATTGCACTCTTTGGTTGAATGTTCAACTTTTTTCTTGATTTTGTTTTGAAGATTCATAACTTTAGTTGAAAATTCTTCTCATTGATTGAAAATTTAACTATTTTCCTAAAAACTCGATTTTTTCATTACGAATTAATTTTCTTCACTTAGAATGTAACTGTTCCATTTTTTGTTGAAAATTGATATTTTAAATTAAAAGTTAAACGTTTCTGGTTGAAAATTCACTAATTTTCAATCAGAAAAATTTAATTTTGAAAATACGTCGGTTGCTGGTAAAAAATTAATCTTTTTTATAGAATGTTCATGCTAACTGGATAAAATATAACTGTTTAGTTATAAATTAATCGGGTTTGGTTGAGGATTGGACTATGTATTTTGTTGAAAATTCGTCTTTTTTTAAGTTGAAGTACTTTGTAAATTCTTATTTTTGTTGTTAAAGATTGATTATTTTTGTCGAAAATCTCTTTTTGACTCGAAACTTCAACAATTTGTTAGAAAATTAAGCTGTTTTAATTTGAAGTGATTTTTTCTTGTTGTAAATTCATATTTCTGGTTGAAAATGGTTTCATTGCATGTTAAAAATTTAATTTTCTGGTCGACAAATTATTTATTTTGTTGAAAAATCGTATATTCTGATGGAAAATTATTCTTGTTTTTTTAAAATTTATTATATTGGTTCAATATTCAACGTGTTTTTGTGTGTGTTGGAAATTCGTTTTTTCAAAGTTAAAATTTAACAAATCGATTTTTAATTAAAAATTTATCTTTTTTTAGTGGCAATTTAAACTATTTCGTTGAAAATACCCCAATCTTAATTTAAATTTAAATTTCTTGTAAATAATTCATCTTTTCTCGTTTAGAAGTCAACTGTTTTCTAAAACATTCGACTTTTTACCTGTCTGTTTGTTAGAAAATTATTCTCGTTGGTTGAAAATTCATATATTTGGTTGTGAATTCAACTATTCGTTTTTTTCCTTTGAATTCAACTGGTTTATAGTCCTTTTTTTTTTGTTTTGAAAAAATTATTTTTTCCAAATTCAAATGTAAGTTCTCGATTTTTAGTTGTAAACTTATATTTTTGGTTTAAAAGATCCTCTTTTTTAGTTGCAAATTCATCAAATTCACCAAATTCGATCCCGTGGATCGAAAATTTCTTTTCTACTTACATTTCTTGTCATAATATTGACCCTTAAAATCACATAGTACCTTGCGGCACTCAGTGGGATGAAAATCACAAGTCTGGACAAATTGATTTTCCGACTGCAGTTTTTATCCGATTCAAACGATATAATACGTAAACCAAAAACTACCCCTAAATCATACATACCCTCCCCTCGGCATCAAAAACGTTTTAAATGTTTTAAAAGCGAGGGGAGGGTATGTATGACTTAGGGGTAGTTTTTGGGTAACGTATTATATATTATCAAAGAGCAAAAAAAGAGCAAAAAAATATCGACCAAATGCTTCTTCTACGTTTCATTATTTTTTATGCTTTTTTCATAAATATATATGTTCCTCTGCATAGATTCATGTAGAAGGGTAGTTTCGGGGGAAATTATAATGAGAAAGAAATTTGAAAGTTTCATGTTATTAATTTTGAGTCCTAAATCATTTTTACATTGTTCAAGGTCGTTTTCGAAATTGTGAAACGATTTTAATGACGAGGGGAGGGTATGTATGACTTAGGGGTAGTTTTTTGAGAGCGCGATAATGAGAGGGAGATTTTGAAGTGTAATTTAATTCAGTTTGAGATCTAAAGCATGTTTACATTTTTCAAGGTAGTTTTTTAACTCCTAAAACGTTTCCTTGACAAGGGTTATGTATGTATGACCTGGGGGTAGTTTTTTGGAAACGCATAATATATATTCAGAGAACAAAAAAGTAACAAAAATTTCGACTAACAGTGTTTTGTAAGTTTTATTATTTTTTATGCTTTTTCAACATACACATATATGTTAGGCTGCATACGTTCATGTGGAAGGGTAGTTTTTCGGGAAAATTATAAAGAGAGGGAAATTTTCAAGTGCCATATAATTAATTTGGTATTCTAAATCATGTTCACATTGTTCAAGGAAGTTTTCCATCTTTTAAAACGTTTCTGATCACAAGGGGTAAGTATGTATGAATTAGGGGTAGCTTTACGGGAACGTATTATATATTATCAAAGAGGAAAAAATATCAGCTAACAGTGTCTTCTAAGTTTGATTATTTTTAATGCTTTCTTCATACATATACGTGGAAGGGTAGTTTTGGAAATATTATTTTTGAGAGGGAAATTCTCAAGTCCCATGTACTTAATTTGGAGTTCTAAATCATTTTTACATTGTTCAGGGTGGTTTTCCAACTTTTGAAACGCTTTTGATGACGCAAAAAACAGCAAAAAATATCAACTAACAGCTTCTTCTACGTTTTATTATTTTTAATTCTTTTTTCATAAATATATGTTCTGCTGCATACGTTAACGTTTTGATGCCGAGGGGAGGGTATGTAAGACTTAGGGGCAGTTTTTTGACAAACTGAATATATATATATGTCATAATAGAGCAAAAAAAGCAAAAAAATATCCATTTATCGTTTATCGCATTATAATAATCTTTAGTGAGTTTTCGTAGGTGGCGGCTCTGAGTGGACGTCCTGCTAGCGCCGCCACCCTTTTCTCCGAAGTTTTAAAGAGCAAAAAAATTTTTTTTAGCATAAAATTAGAAAAAAAAGCAAAAAAATATAGTGTATTCCATTTTATAATTTGCCTTGGTGGCGGCGCTGAGGGGACAGATCTGAAAAAAGAATCCATTGAAAAGACGACTCTATGAATTGCGTATCTGTCATTTGCAGATTCAGAAAGTTAAAACAGAATCGGTTTGCGACTATGTGAATCGGTCATTTCCTCCAGCAGCTTCGAATCTGCCATGTACTGCAATGAACATTTCAAGTAAGGTTATATTGCATCGATTTCCTTCTTTTTAAATGAGGCCGACTTTTTTGTGGTTAAGCTGCCATATTTCACACCATTTTTTAAATTTATAAATTATCGAAAGATTAAAAGAAATCATGCGCAGGTCTACTAGATTCCTTTTGCTATTTCAGTTATTAGTCTTTTACGGCATATAAGTTAGCCAATAAAATTATAACGACTAAAAGTCTTTAAAAAACAAATCGGTGGTAATTTTGGAATTCTACTGACAGATACGCAATTCAAAAGACTTCGAAACCCATTAAACAGAAGTGAATGGATTTTTGTTTCCTGGGCACCCCCTATTATTCATTAAATAAATTATAGTTAAATCTTAGTTATTTTTTATTAACAATTTTAAAATTTCCTCGAAAACGTTGCTAGGGGTAGATTGAAAACTTCAATTATCTAAAGATTTTCTTTAGCTAACCTGAAAATTCTTGGCAGCCTGAAAAAAGGCTGTATTTTGTAATTTAAGAACACATAAGTTATTGTTTAACATAAGATGAATATACATTACTACGAAAAAATGTCTGCACTATTAAAAAAATTTTTTAAAATTTGCTGTTTCTCTCTATAGTTTTATAATTTCATAAAATCTAAATAAGGGTGTCAAGAATTGGTGCTCTTACGCTAGTTTGTGTTTTTAGTATTACAAATAACCGCACAGAGAATTTTTGAGTCTTGAAAAAAGTGATCTAAACAATTTTCAAAATGCGCTCACTTTTTGAATTTTTATCCAAAATGGCTGGCTAATTAATTTGACATTTAGCTTAGAATACTAAAAGAGTAAACCAAATGCCAATCCATCTGTCAATTCTTTCGAAAGTTATCGCGGTAACAAACTAAAAATCTACAGATACACAGAAAAACAGACAGATGAACGGACACCTTCGTAAAAATACCTATTTTTCGAATTCAGGGGGTCTCAAAACGTGGACATTAAACAAAAATGGAGGGAGGGGAGGGAACATTTTTCACAAATCTAATACCAAATAACCAAATAAAGAAGTTTCAACAAAAAAGATTAATTTCATTACGAAAAAGACGATTTTTCCACAAAAGATTTATGTTTTGAAATTAAACAAGACCCGAAGAGATGAATTTTGAATAAGAAATTTATAATTTACAATCAAGGGAGATGAATTTTTAAATCGAAATGATAAGTTTTCAACAAAAAAAAAACATAAGTTTATAACCCGAAATTGAAACGTTTAATTTTCACTTTAAAGAATTGATTTAAATAAAGCGAATTCTCAAGAACTTAAGTTCAATTATTAAACGCGATTTTTTAACAAAATGAATGATTTTTTTACAAAATAGTCAAACTCAAGTCAAAGCATTTTTCCTCGGGAAAGTATTGGAATTTTACACAAAAAAAGTTAATTATCAACCAAGAAGATTAATTTTCTATCAAAAAAGATACATTTTCAAGGAGAAACGATCAATATATATACAGAATTTAAACATTTTCAAATTTTATAAATGAATTTAAAAATATTATAAAATGTTTAAAAGAGTTCAAGATATTTTTAATGAATTTAAGAGATTTTGAGTAATTTTAAAGAATGCTCAGGAAATTTCAGTAGAATTGAAATGAGTTTCAAGATATACAAGTAATTTAAATATATAAATAAGGTTCTTGAATTCCTTAGTCTGTTAAATCTCTTAAAATCTTTGGAAATTAAAAAAAATGTTGAAACCTATTAAATTTCTTAAAACGTATATAGACTTTTCGAAAACAATTTAAAATATCTGAAATTTTTTTTTTTAATTGAGTTTAAAATTGGTTTGATCCCGTAAATTATTTAATGCACAGATGTAGCTTATATTTCAGGTTTTTCATATACTTAAAGCTAGGTTAGCTGTGAGGCTGCTGGCGTTTAGGAATTAGGAATGCGAAACTTACAGCTTTCGAACCCGCGGTGAATAACAATTCTCATTGCATGCGATTATAAATAGTGTAATATAAATAGCAAATAATTGTTTAATTAAACATGCAAACAAATATTGAAGTATAATAGTATTAACAATATTACAGAAGATTAATTTTTTCGGAGAAAAATCGGTTATTATTTTATAGAACTCTTCTCTATAGTTTTGAGACTATAGTCCACGTTTTTCGGATCCTGCCTACTAAAAGACATTACATCACCTCGGCATTTAAATTTTATAGAACTTTGCAATATAGTTCGTTGAATAGTTCAACGCAATGTAAAACACAGAAGATTTTAACGTTTATTGAATTTTCCATCGTATCCTTTACTATTGGATTATCTCTGTAAAATATCATGGACATTTTTTTCAGTGTACAACACTTTCAGAGTGGATGCAAAATTTCATTGTAAAAATTTTATGAATTTTTCCTGCCTAATTTTTTCCTTTTTCTGACAATTAATATTTAAAGAACAAAATTCTAATCTGGTTACATTTCTAATATATAATGTTTCACAATTGGAAGAAAACTATATTTTAAATTCAAATTTATACATTCTTAATTTATTATTCTCAAGGCTGACACAGCCTGATCTACTTGAACAAAGTGAAAAATTGATCTATTTGAACTCAAAAAGTGACTAAAAGTAACTAATGTGACTTATGAATTGAAAAAATTCAAAAGAAGTTGATTTATAAGATTTTAAAGCAGTTAAAGTTAAATTCAAAAAATGGTCTAGCCGTGTAAGCATGACAAATCGGCCTTCGCTCGTATAAGGTTGAAATTCATGTCAAATTTTCATCCTGGGTGTTTTTGGCACCACAGAGTGTGCACACGCGCCATAAAGCCTTTTCTAATAAGGATAATACTGGCTTCGTAGCAGTCTATCAAGTCATCCTTAAGTTTCCTTGTCCATTCCATGTGGGCATTTTGCCAGTTGGTCGTCGTATTTTTATCTCAATTATTTTCAGCACCCCGAACTCTAGGGTGATCGGCACTGTTTGCCGACCCATTGACGGGAGAGGGTTCGTCCGTCCTTGTAGAGCCCCGCATGCAAGGATAAGGCTGCTTACTCTGAAAGGTCGCACGGTATCCCAGAGTCACCGGTTAAGATACCTCGCAAAGGTGCCATTCAGCATTCTGCACGGTTTTTACGCCCCGTTTAGGGTTTATTCCTTCCGAACCATCCCTGAGCAATTTTCGGCGGCTGCTTATTAATTATTATAACCATATTCAGCAGAAAACCCTTGGTACAGGGAACCTCTATTTGCAATTCGAGGACGCATTTGGCGACTTCCCTGTAGGCCCTCCGATTTAATTTCAAAGGAACCGTTTGAATCTAGTTAATAAGCTACAAATATAGACATAATCAGAGCACTGGAAGAGGAAACGAGAAGTCTACGAAAACCAGGCCCACCACTCACTACTACTAGGTATAATCGAAGCGGCCCGATGCATGCGAAGCTCACGCATACAACGCCTAAAAGTTTAGTGGTAAGTGAAAAGCGTGCTTTTCGTATACGCATCCCCACTACTCAAATGTTGGCTTGGGACTTCTGCTACGATCGCCCGTCCTGTAAAATTCAGCTTTGACGCATGAGGTCCATTTCTTCGCAGACGGTCACAGGTAGCCACACCTATGTACATATGGATATGTGTGTGTGTATACACATATCCATGTATGTATATATACTGCAGTGCAAAAGTTTTATGCCATATCTTTTATTATGACTGAATAAATTCGCTTAATTTTAATCATACCAGTACTAAAAAAATTTCTATTTAATCACAACAGGTTACGAGTATAAATTGTAAAAAATTTCTTTTTCAATTGTAAGAACTTGAAATTTTAATCAAAAAGCCGTTGTGATACGGTGATAAAAGCTTTAAAATGAGCCCAAGAACATTGGAAAATGTTGATTATTTCGGAAGTTATTGAAAATTTAATAAAACATTGAAACTTACACTATTTTTGCAATGTATACATAAAAACTAGACGAATTGGCATACCCTAGGCTACATTTATAAAGAATTTCGGAAACAATCAACCTTTTAAAGGAAATTTTTTAGCTCTGGTATAATTAAAATTAGGAGAATTTATTCAGCCATAAAAAAGTGGCCTAAAACTTTTGCTCGGAAGTGTATGAAAACCATACGGAAGATAAAATGTGGGCCTTTTCCTCACTTTTCGAAAGAAGTATACTTAAATCCATTTTAATTATTTATTTAGAAATATAAATCAAATATTTATAAACAAATAGTTAATAAACAGTCGAGTCCCAGTCCGAGCGAATCGCGCTGCGGTATATTTTGCGCATGCGAGCCGCTGTTCAAAAAGGCATCGCTCCGAAAGTATTCGACTACCCACTCCTACATTTTTACCAGATCAAGAAAAACGTTTAGTCCACTATTTAAAATAAAAATAAAATTTAAAAAATTACTACAAATTGAGAAAATCTCTTTGCTTACAAACATTTGATTTATATTATTAAATAAATAATTAAAGTGGATTTTAGTATACAGTCGCCGCTAGTTACCTTGCCGCTATTTACTTTGCCGCTTCCCCTAACTCTCGGTCGAGCTATTTACGTAACCGTCAATGGTTTAGGTCTTTTCAGGCAATTTTAAAGTGCAAAAAGTCATTATATGCTTTGTTAATGAGTTTTATGAAGGAATTTCGAAATCATGTAATATTTATGTCTTATGATAATTTCCTTGCCACGTGACATAACCTCAAGTATGGCAAATTTAATCAAAGCTTTATCAATAATTCACAAATACTAACCTATTTTTAAGCTTATTCTGCGAGAGAACGATGTGCTCAGAATTTTTTGGAACCAAATGTGTGATAATTACTTACACAATATGTACTTTATTCATAAGCTGAGGAAAAGGCCCATATTTTATCTGTCGTATGAATTTTCACATGTTTTTTTAATATTGCATATATATATATATATATATATATTTATTTATTTATTTATAACGCAAAATTCGCCGGGAGCGGGTGCTAATCTGAAAAACTGCATCAGATCCCAGTGAAATCGCGGTAAAATTTCAGCCATAACCACGTCTCACGACCGTGAGATAGGTGGTTACAGTCTGTAACGGAGGTCAATACGACGGTCCGGCAAAAGTGTTTTGCATCACACTTCTGCCTCTATCTCTCGCACTACGGAATTCTTCTGGATTCCTCTGTGGCGACACTAATCATCGCGAGGATAAGGACACACATGTATTTTATATAGATGACCTGAAGATCTATGCTTCTGGTAAAATGAAACTTCAGAGTTCTTTAAGTATCGTCAAGCAGTACACAGGAAAGATTGGTATGGACTTTGGATTGGACAAATGTGCCAAAACTCATCTGAAGAAAGGAAAGATTATTAGCGTTCTCGAGGACCCTGAGCTTGAATATAAGTGTTATTAGACTTTTTGACACTTGAGAGACCTATACATACCTGGAAGTGCTTTAAAACCGCCTTTAGGGCGCAACATCAATGGAGGAGTCTCTCCGAAGAAAATAAGAGCATCTTGTTGAGAAAATTTGGTCGTCAAATATTTCGGCGTTGAACAAGGTATCTGCGACTATCATGCTTGCTGTCCCAGTAAGATCATGCATATGCATAACAGCTTGCATATCAATTAATGTGTTCCGCGACTAGACATTTCACGCCGTCAAGGCGGACGCGGACTTCTTAATCTTCAGTGTCTTCATAATCGAATTGTTCTAAGTACAGCTCACATCATTGCAAATGATAGAGATACTCCTCCTAAATATGGTCAGGAACCACGAGATGATTAGCAAAGGAGCGTTCCTTTAAAAAGCCGCAGATCAAATGGTCGAGACCCTTGGCCTATACTTTAACATCAGAAGTAAGAAAGTGCATTATTCTATCTAGATGCTTCTTTTCTAAAAGCCGAAGTACAGAAAGCAGAGGTTGAAAAATTCCGCCAAGAGCTACTTTACAAGAAAATGTACCGAACTTTTTACAAAAAATGGAAGAAAATTTAAAAATATAAAAATATTAATTGAGTACGTCAGAGCAAAAGAAATAATCTTCAAAGTACTGTAGAAAAACGAGACAAGGACGGTCAGAAAGAGAAATAAGTATTATGCAGAATGCCTGAAGAGAAATACAGCGCAAGGATAGTTGTCTCGTTTTTTCCCTCACGACTCTGAAACATCTTTCTTTTGCTCTGATATGCTCAACTAAACTCGGTGAAAGTTAGAATATGTTAAGAAAAAATTTAAGAGCATTCAAAGAATTTGATGAGATGCCTAGGAACTCAAGGTGATTTTAAAAGACTTTAAGACTTTAACCTCTCGAAGATTCCTCGGAATCTTTTAAAATGCACTGAAACATTTTTAAAAATTTGAAATTCCTTTAATTTATCCAAGTCAATAAAAAACCTATTGGAATTTTTTTAAATTCCCTAAAATGTTTCAAATTGTTTTGATTTACTTCAAATTAATGAGATATATTAAAAATGCCCTAGGATATTTAAAATCCTTTAACATCCTTTGAAAGTCCTTGAAACTTTTCAAACCACTTGAAAATGTCTCGTGATCTTTGTTAATATCCTAAAGTTTTGGAAGTCCTTTCCAGTGGGCACAAAATTTGACGACGTCTTTAAGACATCGTTATATCTTTACGACAACTTTACGACATCTCATGTGCATGTCGTTACGGTGTCTTTACGATATCGTTAAGGCATCGTCAGATCATACGACGTCTTTATTTTTCAATATCCTAAAATGTTTCAAATACTTTCAATTATTTTAAAACCCTTGAAACTATTCACATAATATAACTATTCTCATGATATAAGATACCCCAGAGAATCACTAAAAACTGCAAAATAAAGTATTATTTTTAATGAAAAACTTTTTTCTATGCTTACGAAGTATAAATTTACTGTTATTTAGATAGATTTTGCTTTTGCTGCAGTCACAAGCCCTTTTGTAACCAGTTTCCCCCGCGCAGCCAGAATTTGTTATAAGAATACCGCAGGTATCTGATATTATTAGAACCACACCGTGCAACTACGCACTTACTACGCCTGACCTGTAAAATGAAAAACTTGAACTCTAGCGATGTTTTCCTACTTACCTGTGCAAACCCTATCTCTCCAGGCGGACTTTACTGCTAAATACTTATTTAATGCATAACAAATAGGGTTTAGAGACTTTCCTTCAAAGAACTCGACCACCACCGATTTCACAGAATATTCTATTATGATCTTTAAACGCGCAGTGAAAAATTGCCTTTACCACGAAATTAGTTTTTCTTCAGAGGCTGCAAGTTAGTGATAGAACCAAAAGAGTGGGCATCTTAGTTTAGCTGAAACCCCGCTATCTCATATTACAAGAATATCTCATATTCAAGTACTCTCCTCTATGTTTTAAAACAAATCAACAAATTATGAATTTTGCTAAAATTATCATTAAGTTCCTTATTAAAAAAAATTTATACAAACAAAAGAATTTTCTATCCAAAAATTCCTGATCAATGCATTTTTAAATTAAATTTGTTGTAATTTCAACAATAAAAACCTAAAAAAAATTTATTTAATCATCATGTTATTATCAAAATTTCTCGAAATATAACTTGAGAAACGTGAAATTATGTAAAATCGTAGAAAAGATTCTTTGACAAATAATTTGTTTCTAATTTAAATAATTTTTTTATTATATAATGTTGGAACATTTTTAAATAATGTTATTCTATAAAAATTAGGCGATTTCAACAAACTTTCTGTTATTGAGAAGCACCGGGAACTTCAAATCATTCAGCGGAGTTTCTGTAACCAATCTTCAAGTGCTTCGATAGCAAAGTTGTTAAAGTGCGCGGTGAAATACACTAGTTTAGGTAGTTTAGGCAGGGTTCGAATCCTCGGTGGGTGCGATTTAGTAAAGCTAGAAAGCGTGCGATTATATGTTTGAATAGCCGATTGTGCCAATTATGTATTTAATAATGATTAAAAATTTTAATTCTTCTTTATTCATAATGTGTCCCCTAAGGATTTACATGACTTCCATTCCTTACAATCTTTCCGTTTAAATCTATATTTTTGTACACTCTTATCTTTTTTATATATACAATTATTTACAGCTATTTACATAAAGTCTTATATCTAGTTCCTTATCTCTATTTCCTGCGATATCGCAATTTAGGACTTATTAGCAAGCGAGTGAGCAAGCGAACGAAAGCGAGAGTGCAAGCAAGAGAGAGCATGAGAACGCAAATGCATCTTAGTCTACTTAACTTTTACTTTACCATTACTTACAATTTTCACGCTTCTAATCTAAGCTGCTTCCGTTTCCTTTTTCTGTCACTTTTTTATACCTCCATTTACCTTTTTCACGTGCATTCTTCATTCTCCCTCATTCGCCCCTCCAGCAACCTCCAACTCCTTCATCCATTCTTCTCCTAATCCATCTTCCCCTAGAATCTTTACCAAATTTTTTTTCCAGCTTCCTTTATCTTCCATTCCTCTCCTGCATCCTTCCCATACATGCTCCCATGTTCCCTCCTCCCATTCACATATTCTACACTTTCTGTTCTCTTCTTTTTCCCAGTACATCCCCTCCCTTACCTCGTTTTCCAATCTAAATCTTGCTATTCTGGTCCACCTGCTCTCTCCCCATCCCTTTTCTAAATACTTTAGCACACCTTCCTTGTTTATCATCTTATACCATTTATTGTATTTTGATTCTTCAATCGCCCCCCATCTTTCTATTAATTGTATTTCCCTCTCCCTTTGTTCCAATTCTTCATAGTTTACTCCAGTTCCGTCTTCTATTTCTCTATCATTAAAGAACTCCTTCCCTTCTTCTTCCCATCTCGTTAATTCGATCGCCCTGCCTCTCTCTTCTTCTTCTCTTCTTCTTCTTCTCTTCTTCTTCTCTTCTTCTTCTCTCACCATATATCCTGGCGTCCTCCAGTCTGCCCCTAGTGTCCACCTTATATACCTTTCTTGTAAACTCTCAATATCTTTCCTTTCTTTCCATCCCCCTATCTCTGCACCATAACCTAATACCGGCCATACCAGCATATCAAATAACCACATTCTCCTTCTCCAATTTTTTTTAACCTTCTTTTTCCTATTTCCCATACCTGTTTCAATACCCCTGCTACTTTTTTTATCCTTTCTCTTATATAAACTGTATGATCCCCATTCGTTTGCAAGATATATCCTAAATATTTATACTCTTTGACTTTTTCTAACTTTATTCCTTTCCATCTCCCTGTCCATTCTTTCTTCCTTCCCACTCCTTTTCTAAACCTCATAATCTAATCCTCATAATCTAATCCTCTGCCATCAACACTATGTAGTCTGCGTATGCCAGTGTATATATCTTTTCCTTCCCTGTCCTAACTCCTCCCCAACCCTTTTTCCTCATTTCTTCTTCCAAGTCTGATATTAATAAATTAAATAAAATTGGGCTCTCTAAAAATTTCTGATACTCTCTTTATTAATCCCTTTCTTATCCCCCTTTTTATCATAACTTTTTCTATTTCATCTCGGTTTAATGAGTCAAACGCCGCCTTTAAGTCCACGAACATTGCTATCATTGCCCTTGAAATTTCCTCTTCCTCATCTCTTTCCCTATCATATTTTCCTCCCTTTATAACTTTTCTCTCTACTCCTCCTAGCAAATCCAAAAAATATTTCTTCCATTCTATTATATCAATATCTTGGTTTACTCTTTTTCTTCTTTTTCTTTCTCTATTTACTACCTTCCATACCTCTTCTTCCGTCCTAGCCTTCTCCGCCTCTTCCTCAAACCTTTTATTCTCTTCTTCTTTCTTTTGATAACACAACTCAGTATACTCTTTATTTTTTAGCCTATATTCTTCCCCAATACTTTTTTCTTTTCTCCACTTTCTTAATTCCTTTCTGACCTCCTTTTTTCTCTTTGCATTCCACATCCCACTCACTTCTATTCCCCCCTTTACTAAATTCATTTCTGTTTAGGCACTCTAATCCTATTTTTATTTCTCCTATCATTTTTCCCATCTCCTCGTCCACATTTCTCTCTCCCAATTTGATATTTCTTATTTTTTCTCTAAACTGTTCTTTTCCTTCCCTTGACCAATCCCCTTTTCCTAAACTTTTTTCATTTGCTCCCCTTTTACTCATATTGCTATTGCTTTTTTGTCCCTCTAATGTCACTATTAAGGGAAAGTGATCCGAATCAATATATTCTCCTACCTCTGTTTCTTAACCTTCTCTTTTACCTCATCACCCACTATCACATAATCAATTACCGTTCCCCTTTCACTTCCTGAGCGTATATATTCTCCTTTTTCACCCCCTTCTATATTCCCGTTTAAAATATACCATCCCAACTCCTCCAAGCTCTTCAACAACTTTTTTCCTCCCCATTTAGTACCTTATCTTTGGATTTTCTTCCTCTCTCTTCTCCCCAGTCACTTCCTCCTCTGTCTCCTGTTCTCGCATTGAAATCCCCACCTATTATCCTCCTAATCTGTTCTTTATTTTCTTCAATCATTTCTTTAATCTCCTCTGTTTTTTCCTGCATATCACCGTTCACATAAATCCCCACTACCTTCCACTTTTCATCTAGCCACGTCTCCATCATTATGATTACATCCCAATGTGTCAAATTTTGCATAAACTCCTTATCCTTTCTCTCCAATCCTGCTATATTCCAGTAACAAATCTTCCCTTCTTCCCCACTTTTGTTTCTCATCTTTTTTTCCTTCTTACTATTTCTTATTTTCCTATCCCCCGTTTCTTCCTCTTCTAGTTTCCCTGCACCTCATTTCTTACTATCTGTTCCCTTTCTTCATTCCAATCCCACCATACTCCATCTATCTGAATTCTCCCAGATTTAACCCATGTTCTCTTTCCCTTTTTTCTTTCCTCTTCCGCTATTTTCCTTAATTTATACTGCATCTTCCTTTCTACCCATGTCAAATCATCCTCTATTCTCTCTGGACTACCATATACTAATAACCTCTTCTTTGTCATCACCTCCCTCTTATGTTCCCATTTCTTTAGTTTCGTCAGTACCATTATCTTCCCTCTTCTCACTTCCCTTCCCTACATTTCACATTTCTTCTATCTTTACCTTAGCATCAATCCTTTTTAGTACTTCGTCCACCCCTTCCTTCAGCTCCTTGCCCTCTAATCTTACACCTTTTATCACTATGTTTAATTTTCTTTCTTCCCTCTCTTTCCTTTCTATTCTTTGTTCTATTTTTCTCAGCCTTTCCATCTCCTTATTCCCACTCTCGCCCCCACCTTAATCCCCGTTCGATCTTTCAAGTTTCTTCATCCCACCTCTTATCTCCTCTACCTTTGTATTATTAACTTCTTCCTGCTTCTCTAGTTTTTCCTCCAATGATTCCATCCTCTTTTCTAACTTTTTCCTGATTTCTTCCCATTTTTTTCTTTCTTTCTTAACTTGAGCCATTTCACGCCTAATTTCATTCTTTAATTCCTCTCCCCGTTTCTCCTGCTTTTCTTCATAAATCCCCATTACCTCTAGCATCACTTCTCTAATTTCCTTTAGTCTTTCTTCTTTCATCGACAGTTCATTTTCATCTCCGCTACCGTCATCACCCTTAATATTACCGCTTTTCCCTACCAAACCTTTTGATATTTCACGTTTGCCCCGAAATTTTCCTTCTCTTCACTGCTTTCCCTCTCCCCTCTCTTACTTTTGATAAATGCTTCTATGGACCCTACGCTTTTTGCTCTTAATCTTTCCTTTTCTTTAGTTTTTTTATACTTCCCCCTTGCCTTCCCTTCCTTTATCTCTTATTTCGGCGTACTGAACACTTCCTGCTCTAACTCTGTTTCTTCGGCGGAGATACTCGCTCCGCTATCCATTAATCAAATTCAAACTTTCCCGCCTTTTATACTTCCCTGCCTCTACCTTCGCTGTCTGGTACCTGTCTTGCCTTTCTTTATCGCTACCTAACCCTGCTACTACCAATCCGTCAACACAGTCTTCCCACCCTGTCACAAATCTCCAAACAAACTTCCGCACAAATCTGTCTCAATCCTTCAAAATATCTACCTCCCCTTTGCAATCTCACAGTCCCTCAATTAGATCTCTCACCTCCACACCTTTCTACACACTTCCACAATCCACTCACCTCAAATTTCACCACAATATCAGAAAAACTCTCAGAATAACTATTATTGTTATTAAAAATTAAATTAAATTAATTAATGAAATTGAATTGTTTAAATTTTTTAATTCTATATATTTTTTAAAAATTATTTTTGTCGAAGGTCGGGCGGGTATTATCTTAATAACTGGCCCATATATGGGACCAAATGTCGGGCCGACTTGGAGAAGCCAAAGGCGTTTGACCGTTATCATTTACCTGGTTGGCCCGACCTGTGGAAACTTGCGCATATTTTGAGCAGCTATTACTTGCATTATATTAAATGTATACTCATCAGAACCTCGTAGTCTCGGAGGCTAGAGAATTTAAGAGAATAAACAGAGGGCTTATGTTTCGACTCGGGATAGCTATAGATATATTGAACGCGTTGTAAGCCGTATAGTATATCCAGTG
>NC_046661.1:4636058-4648551 GCF_010883055.1 Belonocnema kinseyi | reverse complement strand
TATATATATGCATGTATGCATATAAAATTAAAAGTTTGTCATAAGGACAACCGTAGGTTTTCTCCGGGAGCGGGTGTGCTAATCTGCAAAACTGCAACCGATCCCAGCGAATAACGGTAAAATTTTAACCATAACCACGTCTCATTCCCGTGCGATGGGTAGTCAAAGTCTGTGATGGAATCACTACGACGATCCGGCAAAATTGCCGTGCATACTGAGCACACGGAGCGACTTTTTCATTTTTTCCGCAAGTATTTTAGCATATTATTGATACGCTGGGATACTTTTTAGGCTATTAACCAGTGAAAGATTGGCACCTCCAAGAACGCCGATTACAAGGACGATTAGTTTAACAGAATATTCAGAGTACAATCGTCGAAAATCCCTTATAAGGTTTCTATACCTCTCTTTCTTTTAATTCTCCTTGGCTATGATGTTTTTATCAGTTGGTACAGACAATTCGACAACAAACATGGTTCTCTTCTCGAAGTCAAGGAGAACTATGTCACGCCTCGAGTATGCAACATAAACAATTGTCGAGAATATAAAGTTCCAGTATTATATATTATTGCATATTCCAGTATATATATCTGGGGTACGAATAAGATCAAAATAAAACACGACTTTTTAATTTCTGATGAGTCTTCTTTTTAATGCATGTACTTAAAATCAATCGAATTTTTTAATTTTCACTCAATTGTATTTTGCTTAAAATCGCCAGACCCCCTTTAAGGGTTGCATGTCTTATTGGCAGTAGCTCTAAACGACTTTGTCATATTTTAACTTAATAATCATTTGTATGCAATTAACTTAGAGTTTAGAAAGGCAGCGCACAGACTTCTAACAACACAAACGAATTCAAAAGCACGACCTCACTCGAAGTTTAAGACAGAGTTAAAGATAAATGTTGAGGAGCTTTCTATTTGAGTATTTGACCAAGTCCATGATCATCCTCCACCTAACTGATCCTTCAACAGAAGGCACCTTTTGTTTATAAGCAGGCAAAAATTACGGAATTTACCTTTTTAATTCTTTAATGTAAGATTTAAACATAATATAATTGGAATCTATGAGTTCTTACGATTCCACGTCTATACAATTTTTCTTTAAAATTTAAAAATGGTACATTTTGAATACATTATTCTCAAACCACTAATTGCAAATTTGATCATTATTACAAGTGCCTGAGACTCCGACTCCGAGACGTAGTTGTCCTTGATAATTATGAGATTAAGTACAGACGATAAGGTGAAGATGTTGGTTTGAAATAATTCAAAGTGTTGATTACTGATCTATGTATTTTTTAAAGATGAACTAACCGCAAGATCCCACATTTAAGAAACAAGACGCTTCGACTATTCTTCGATAGTCTTCATCAGTGTTACAATATAGAGATCATACATGAATTTTAGTTGATAAAGCTCCATATATTGAAATTAACTTATATTGAAACTAAGGATAGATTATCAATATAAGTTAATTTCAATATATGGAACTTTATCAACTAAAGGTCATGTATAGTCTCTATATTGTAACACTGATAAAGACTATCGAAGAAATGTCGAAACATCTTGTTTCTTAAATAACTATACTGTGGGATCTTGCAGTTAGTTTATCTTTAAGAAATACATAGACCACTAATCAACACTTAGAATTATTTCAAACCAACATCTTCACTTGTAACTGACCCTGGTCAACACCATTATATCTTTAAGAAAATATAGACTATAAACTGTTAAATCCTATAACAAAGACTTACTTTAAACAGTAAGTTCCAAATAGTATAATCTACCCATTACCATAAGTTTATTGTTGTCCTACAGTTGGGTTTCATTCTGTCTTCAAAAATTAAATTCTCAATATTGCGGAAATGGCTCTTTTAATACTAACTAGAAACATTTTCTGAGCGACAAATACGTGTGGTGGCACCGCCAGGCCCCGCCAGGCCTCCGCCGTCAGCCCCCGCCAGGCCTCTAAAATAAGTGGCCTGGCGGCGCCAGGTCCCGTCAGACCTCGCCTGTACCACTGAGTATATCTATATATACTCGTGAGGTATACTTATACAGCGAAGTCCCGGCATGCACATACGTGAATTAGGCCCTATAAAAACCGAAAGTGCCAGCATGGGTCAGTTATAGTTCTTCTCAATTTTTGACGGTTTTCTTCGATTTGAGCTGTCTTATCCAATGTCTCAAACCGAAATTTCTCATGTGTTAGGCTGTGCACTGGAAACCTACATCTGGGAGTTTTCACCCTTGGATTACTCTCAACGAATCTCATCCTCAATTGGACTAACAATTAACAACCGATTAAGGATTCACCTGATTTTGGACGTCTCGTTCCAATTGCATTAAATATACAACCCTTTCTCTTCAATCTCAAATAAAAAAGGGAGCCTAATTAAAAAGGAAGTATTGTACGGTTTTCTTGACGTAACACTTCCAATTGAAAAACATGTTTAAAATGAAGAAGTCCCTGTTCTAATTCAGAAAACGATTTAAAACATTCCCCCATTTTTTTAAAAGAAAATTGCAAACAGTACAGAATTTTTCTATCTTCAACTCTATTGAAATAGAACAAAATTTACTCCAATCTAACTGAATAAAAAGGTTAGGAATAAAAAATTTATCACTTGCAGGTGCGGCAAAAATAAAAAATAAAAAAGTGTTTCTTTTATTCGAAGAAAAATGTATGAAATAATGATTCGGACCAACTTCATCTGAATTCAAATACTAATCAAAACGTTAAACATTGAAAAAAGAACCTCTTCTAATTCTGAAACAAATCAAATACCAATATTTAGTCCCCTTCAATTGAATCAAAATGTTTCAAAGCAAATTTCACCTTTCTATTAAAAACTTTTAAAATTATAGTATCAAAAGAGATATAAATCACGGAAGCAGATGGTATCATGGATCAAATATACCGGGTTATATTATGATAGTTGAAAAATAAAGCCCGATGACGTTAAAGGGCTACTAATTTTTAATTTTACATTATAAAAGTTTGATAAATTTACTAATGTAAAATTTTCTAACTTTGATTTTATATAATTCAAATTCAGAAGAGTTTTCGTACTTGTAGCCTGTAGTTAGGTATTTAATACTAAAGTTGAAACACTTTTCTAGTTTGAAAATTAAATTTCTTATTTGTAAGCTATCTTATGACCGAACTTTAGGTGGGAAGTTCCACATCTCATGATGATTTTGAATTGAATCCTCTGCTTGATATTTGAAAATAATAATAAGTATGGAATAAAAACAGAAGTTTGGAAATTCTCTCTGGCACGTGTATCAAGAAAAAAGAGAAACATTAAAAAGTGCAGTCTTACAAATTTAAAAGGGGGTAGAGAGAAATGACAGGGGCGACGACGACATATCTGCATTAGCTCGCGGCTTAATTGTATGGTCTCCTTTTTTATGGAATACATAATGTATGATATCAACTTGATTTATTGCTGGTGACGTTATAATAATGCAACTATATAATTACTCCATGATCGTGCTCATACCCATCAGTTTGACTTCAAGAATAGGCATTAAAAGTACAGCAATATTTTTTCTTTTGCTAATTATTTTCTCGTTCTTTACTATCTCGTGATCACCCGCATAAAACCCGGTTTGCATATTTCTTCGCTCCATGCTGGTAAAATTTTTCGAGCATTTTTTCTTGAATTACTGTTTCAGTAATTGATAAATTTCTTAAAGCATACGGTTTTTTACGACCAAAATTGATGGAAAGATCCAAAAGTATTTAATTTTATTTTTTGATAAATATATAAGTCAACAATAAGTATAAATTTGGGAGGGGGGGGGGGCGTTCAAAAGCTACGTTACGTTATTTTGAAAACTTTTCCCACGCATCACCTTCTTCGTCAGAGATCATTACACAAAGCTAGAATCCCCCAAGGTGACGTGCTAGATACGAACATCCCCCTCAACCCTTTTTAGTCGAAATGTTGTTCTTGAATTTTATTTGGTTAAAGCCTGAAATAAACCGTAAAACAGGAAAACACAATATGCAACAAAATGCATGCAGAAAAAAGAAATGTAATATTTACTTATCAAGAAATGTAGAGGGTTCCTTGTAACCTTAACAGTATAAACTGCTAATAATAAGGGGGTGAAAATGTTAACATCACTTAGCATTTCGTAAATGTCACAATGAAATTAAGTTTAATTTAATGATTATCCTTTAGTAAAATAAACATCTATTATCTGGTATTACATACTATAAGAAATTTAAAATCGACTGAACCAATATTAAAATAATGGTGCAGTGGACATTACCCAAGGATCCATACATGGTACCGATCTGATTGGTTTGTTTAGCTCGCCCCCTAAAGTCGTAACAACGCAACCTATCCGCACGGACCACCGGGTGAATTCACGGTGCAATAGACAATGGATGAATTTCATCACGTAAAAAACATTACTTCTTGACATTTCTATGGCATTCATCACATTACACAATATTCCCACTTAGCAAGAAAGGGGTTTTATAAAAAATAACAAAATTTTGGACAGCACAACTTCTTCACAAATCACGTACACTTGAGAGTTTATTGGAGCAGGACGTTTTTTTTTACGTAACTGTTTCAGCTGTCTGCAGTGTATATAAGGTAAATCCGAAAGCTTGTGTTCGGTGCCGCGGTGGCATGGGCGCGTATTCAGAAGTCATTCCCAGGGTCGACACCTCTCAGTTACAAATGCATTTCGAAATTATTTTAAAGATCGCAACTCGTGTAATAGTTTAGTGGTTAAGCCAATTGACTTGCGTGCTTAGGTTTATGCGTTCCACCCCCCCCCCCCCCCCCCCCCCCCCCACAGCTGCTTATAATTATAACGTTTACTTAACGTTCATGTTGTCCATATACGTAATTGGAAGATCAGTAGATTTAACTTGGTTTTCAGTAAAATATAAGATCCCAAGTGAGAAGTCACATACGGCCCAACATTGGCCCATAGTCGAAAAAAATATTGCCGAAACTCGGCTGTCATCATCGCGCCAATGACGGATTGATAACTAAGGCCTGCACTTGGCAGACAAGGTTTAAATGCCATGGTCGGCCCAATACTGTGTACCAATATCGAACAAAACCTAGCTGCCATCGTCGCGCCATTGCCGGATTGATAACTATGGCCTTGACTTGGCTGCCATTGTCGCTCCAACACTGGGTACCAATATCGGACCAACCTGGATGCCAGAGTTAATTTAAAAACTGATAAAAAATCATTGCATTTTTCTTAGGACGCATCTGCTTTATCCATTCATCATTATACGACTGCACATCGTTCGAATATAATTTATAATTTCAAGAATTTAAATTTCATTTTAAAATGTTAGTTAATTTTAACGACAACTGCTATAGTGTAAGGATGTGACAAAAAATGTATTTAAAGAATAAATGTTAATGTATTGTGAGTGCTTTGAACATGAATATTAATGGTCCTGTTTAGATTGAATACATATAATACATTTTGAACATTATATTACAAATAAGATTTCTAACGCTACGGGGTATCGAACCTATGTCTATATACATAAATCTATCGCCTAGCAGTCGGGAGTGCTAACCACTTCGCTAAACTGACAAGTTGAAACACTTTGAAAAAGTCATCCTCATAAGCTACAGTTTAGAAAAGTTAATGTAAATGTGAAATACACGAACTGTTGGCAGGATATGTAGACTACTTTACAAGTTTTTGCAATGACAGGAAATGTAATTTTTCATAAACATTCAAAAATTTTAATGACAGAACTTAGAAATTTTATTGTGAACTTTGACGATTTTCAACAACGAAATTTTTTTAATTTTCGTGTAAGATATGTTTTTTAGGTTCGAAAAGTGAGACTTGGCGCAATAAAGTGTCGATGCTGGGCCAAACATCGGTGGAGGACAGACAAATATAAATAGTCAATATGGGCTACCAGCACTGGTTCAACATTGGGCCGATTCAAATAAAATATGGTTCGCCGTGGTAAAAGTGACACTTGTCCCAGTAATGTGCCGTCACTGAAACAGACTTTGGCTGATCCTCCTGAAACATGGTTCTCCATACTAACAGTGAGACTTGGCGGAATAAAGTGCCGATGCTGGGCCAAGCATCGGTGCAGGATTAGCAAATATAAATAGCCAATATAGGCTGTCAGAACTGGTGCAGCATTGGGCCGATTAAAATTCCGAGATTGACCCAATATCGTTAGTCGAATTTTGGCTGCCAAAATTGGACCAACATTGGTGCCGTGTATTCAGTTCCGACAATTCGCACTTGGGTTGTTTTTTAGGTTCTAAAAGTGAGACTTGGCGCAATAAAGTGCTAATATTGGGCCAAGCATCGGTGGAGGAACGGCAAATATGAAGAGCCAATATAAGCTGCCAGCACTGGCTCAAAATTGGGCCGATTTGAATAAAACATGGTTTGTCGTGGTAAAAGTGACACTTGGCCCAGTAATGTACCGTACTAAAAGTGAGACTTGACGCAATAAAGTGCCGATACTCCCTGGCGGACCGAAGGAACCGAAAGGAGCCTCTACAAAGTACCCGTAAGTAAAGACCCCATTGGGTCCCCATTCGGTTCCTTTTTAAAAAAACTCAACAAAAAAAACAGAAAAATCAACTTTTAAATTGTTAAAATTTGCATTAGAAACTCACGGAATAATCGCAATGCTTTTTCTTTCAGCGTTAAGAACTTTAAAAAATAAAATACCTGTCATTTACATGGGCCGAAGGCGCCTTCAAGTGCAAATTGTGACAAACTAAAAAATCTTAACAATTTCAAACGTAAACTCCACACGAGCGACTAAAGTGATTGCGGTCAATCAAACAACGTTAGACTGTCAATGTCCCCAAACTTTTTAAATGTACTGAGTATTTCAACCCAATTGTTGAATTTTTTTTAACTAGAAAGGCGAATTCTTTAGAAAACAGTTGAATATTCAACCAAAAAGTTAATTTTCAAAGAAGTAGTTAATTATCTAAGCACTAAGCTAAATTTTCTACCCAAAAAGCGTGTGTGTGTGTGTATTTGTTGGTGAATATATATTGTTGCGCTCGCTCTCGCCCTACTCCCCTGAGAAACTGCGGGAGCCAGCAGTTCTAGGAAGGCCGAGAAAAAGGGTGACTGAAAGCGAGAGTTTGGCGTCAAATTTTAACTAAATAAGGTAATTTTGAACAAAAAATAGAATACAAAAATATTCAACCACGAAATAAACTAATTTTCGAAAAAATAGTTCAATATTCACCCAATAAAAAATGCTTTTAACTATATAGTTTAATTTTCAACCAAGTGGTTGAATTTTCAACAATTCAATTCAATTATCAATATTAGAACTTCAACAGTTTTCCTACCCACATCGCACTGGTTTCCTCTACACAAGAAATTGCACAAGCACAGGGCGCAAAATTAGATGGAAAGAGAAAATTTAACCTGCAATTAAGGTAGGTAAAGGTAAAAAGTTAGACAAGAGATTTATAAAATTGAATGATGTGGTAGCGCATAGCCTCGAGGCAAAGTAGGCGTTGAGAAGGCAGTTAGTTTGGTAAACATCCATCAATTTGTGGTTAGGGCAAGAGACCTGGAGAGAAAACCCGAAGAACAGGCTGACCGGCATGGGCAGGCGGGTTCATTCGCAACCGGCTAGGGTAATCACTGCTATTAGTGCAGACATTACTCCGGTGGTCCAGCAATCTTCCTAGCACTCTATCATATCGGTACCTCAAGGTCGTCGCCTGGAAATGCCACGCCGCGCAGCTCGATGTTGCTCACTTATAGTTTACACGTTTCAACCGATAACGGATGCATTTTCCAAACGCGTTAAAATCTCTAACAGAAAAACTGGGGTTTTTCACAAAAGTTTCGGCTTAAATTAAATTTGGTGTCATTCGAATTCATGATTCACAAACCACCCGCTTGCAAAGTGGGTCTGGTAAGACAGGGATTTACAGACATTGTTGACCGATTATTTAAAACGTAAAATTTCTGTTGTAGAAACGGATAAAAGGAAAAATCGGTCCTTTGGAGAAAGTTCCTAGCTGTTGCAGCTTCTTGGGAACCAAAAATTGATTCTCTAATTAGAAAAAACAGTTTTTCATATGCTGCTGCATGTTTATAAAAACAATTTTTGTATTTGTATCCTTTCCTTTCTAATCGAATACTAAGTATTAAAGGGCATTTTAATTCCACGGATGATGGACTGTGAGAGGGGGTCTTTCAAAACTATTAATAACTGTATTTTGCTAATTAATAAGAAATCGCTAATTTGAACACTTTTTACAACCCTGTTCAAATTTCAAGCAAAAGAGACGAATTTTTAAGCAAATAGTTGAATTTTCAACCTTTAGATACTAATTTTGAACCAAATACATTTTCAATCAAATAGTCAAATCTGCAAGCCAAAAAAGAAAGATTTTAGAAGCGAGTTGAAACTTCAATCAAGAAAGAGAAAATTTAGCTGAAAATGGTGGAATTTTCGAACAAGATAGTTGAATGCATAACACCCCGCAAAAAATTATATAAAACGATTGAATTTTCAACCCCGAAATACAAATTTTCAACCAAAAAGGACCCGGCACAGTATTCATGGAAAAATGTCCCAGGTAAAAATAAAACACCGGCCCAGTACTGGTCCAATACAGCCTGCCGGAGTTCCAGTATTGGCTGGCTGTACTGGGCCAGTACTGGCTTGTAATTCTTGGCGGTACTAGCCACTCAGCACTGGCTCATAACTGTGGCTGAACTGGCAAACCACTGACATACTAAAATTCCGGTGGAAACCCCGAAACCGAAAAAATTCTGAAAAATAGTTATTTGTGATGATAGTACCCGTTTTCCATACTCTGACGAATTACTTTAGTTTTGTTTAAAATAGACGTGCGCAGGATTTTCCGGATTTGCGTTTGTTTTTCTGCGTTTTTTTTTCAATTGTGTCTGATTCACTATGTGTTCCTTCAGCATCTGCAGCCGAAATTTCGAAGCCAACACCTGTGGACACGCGTGATTCCTCAAAATAATACAGTCAGCTTAAACTATTTCTTCAAAAGGTGAAATGTTTGCGCTGAATTGAAGAACCTTATAAGCCGTATTCATTCATTCAGAATCAGATGTCCTACTCTCGTTCGAATTCGATATTTCTTCATCACTTAGGCCACTCTTCTACCATTTTTTATCTCCTAATTTTGCTACTTTAAACTACCTATCACTAGAATGAGCTAAATGTTTTTTATACATCTATATCACCTTTGATACCACTTTCATAACAAATGGTTTTTGCATTTTCGATACGATGCCATTTTGTATCTTAAAATTTTTCAAGTTGACTGCGAATAAGTTTTTTTTACTTAAGTGTCATTCTTTGTTTTTCATAATTTTAGACCATTTCAGAAACTTTGTACAATATAGAATTAAAAAATATTTTTCTTACAAAAAAAATGTTTTCAGGTCAATTAAATCACTTTAAAACACGTCAACAACATTTATAAGCTAATTTTTTTATAGTTAGAGTTTTGCGACCCTAGCCCAGTACTGCACCTGCCATGCATCCAACCGTTAGCCAGTATTTGGCAAAGTACCCCCTGTCTATACTGGTGGACAGAACTGGGCCAGTACTCAATCCTAAATTTAATCATTACAGATTACATTCATTATTTACTACTGATTTAAATTGAATTACAAATACTATTAATTTCATTATTAATTCAATTAATAATTAGACTTGATTAAATAGGTTATTAAATTAACGTCCAATTATTATTGAGATTCAATTATTAAATTTTAACCTATAGAGAATGTAGGGTTTATTTGGGGCTAATTTAATGTCCTATTGCCAAATTTTATGCTCCACCTTTAAAAAAAAACCGGTCGTTCTGCCAGTTTAACGTTAAGCTAGCAGGAATAGACATAGAAAACAATAACTTGGGCAATATTTCTTTACACAATAATTTAGGGCCCATTTAATGCTCTATTGTCAAATTTGATGCCCCGCATTTTTTTAAACCTGTGGTCCTGCTAGCTTAACGTTAAGCTAGCAGGACCACAGACTTTATTTAGTGAAATCCGGAGCATCAAATTTGACAATAGGGCATTAAATTAGACCTTAATGAGCCCTTAATTCTCTATAGCTTAAATTTAATAATTGAAACTCAATAATAATTGGACTCTAATTAAATCACTTAATTAAGTTTAATTATCAATTAGATTATTGATGCAATTAATATTATTTATAATTAAATAAATATCAATAATAAATAATGAATTTAATCTGTAATAATTGAATTTATGATATTAAGAATTTAATTTAATTGATTAATTGAAACTGATTAATTGAATACAATTCAGTAACAGGAAAATTCAATAAATGTAATAAAGGTTTCAAAATTCAACCAGGTTTAATAAAGATGTGATGAAGATTCCGAATGAACATTGTTGTCGTGGATAAATGTACAAACGAATCCTTTCGAAAACGACACTCGAATGCGACAGGCATAGGTGAGGACGAGTGAGAAAAAATCTGTTTTCGTTCCGTCCTTTTCTATTCAATAGCTTGTGGCGTCAATCCGTGTTATCGTCTTGCTGCGCCGCGCGATATGTTTTAAAGCAAGAAAACACTTGTTTGCACCATTGGAGCTGTGGCAACCGCGTTTCATAATGATTGAAATTTTACGCTCTTTATTTCTATGCGAGATTCGTCCATTAACTCGATATTTGCGAAAAGTTCAAAAGCTAGTCACTACTTTGACCTGGCAACTGATATTTAGCACGGGTTAAACTATGGCAACATTGTACCAGTGATCGGAATGGAAGCTTCTAATGTGTCCCCTAAGGGTTCGTATTTTTCTTGCACCATCTTCTCTATTCCTTTACACACCCTCCACATACTTACTTGGTGGTGGAAGTAGGACCTACAATTTAAGGTGGGTTCTGAACCACCAAGAGCAACAGCTTTAAGCACATAGAGAAAACCTTTTTTCTCTAGAGGTACTGGTCCCACGACTCTGCGGAGATGACTGAGTTCTTCAATAAAAACATAAAATAATTCTTGGACAATGTGTTTTCAAATTAAAAGAAAATTCCATAAAAAATCGCTGTTTTGGCATATGTTTTCGAACGTTGCACTAAAATGACTTTCACAGACTTTACAGCAGTGGCCAATTAATGAAAATGCAGTTTACAAAGTTTAACTTTTGCATTAACATTATACATGTCGAATTTTACAACAGGATCTCGGACTATAAGTAAAACCTAATAGACGCATACTAAATCTAAACAACACTATTTTCAACTTTAACGAACCACCCGTAGCGAACAATTCATCAATCAAACATTGTTTATATCCTCTTCGCTCTCACTCAATGTCAAAAAAGCATTTCCAAATTAATTTCTATGTTAGAACGAACAAAAAGACCCCAAAAAAATCTAAAGGCTTCGTTGAATGCGTCTCGAACATACCTCTGGGTGATAGAATATTTTTATAATATTGATAACTTATTTTAAAAATAAGTAAACAACCATTTCCCCTAAATGACAACCAGATATCCATTCTGGAATATTTTAGAATGCAAATAAATATTTGAAATGTAAAAATTCCAATTTAAACATTGCTTTTACCCCCTCCACTATCACTCGAAAATTTCATTGAAAATGGATTTCAATATTCAGACATATATCTAGAACGAACTAATAGTTCCAGAAAAAATCTAAAGGTACGATTAAAGGCCTGTCGACCATATCTCTAGGTGATTTTTGAATCATGCAAAAAAAATTAATTAAACAGTTTTATTTTTTATAATGTTTATAAATTGTTTAAAAAATAGGTGCACAGCAATATACCCTGAAGGACAACCAGATATCTATCTTGAAATATTGTAAAATGAAAATAAATTTTTTGAAATGTAGAAATTACAATTTAAACATTGTTTTTACCCCCTCCACTCTCACTCTAACAATACATTGAAAATGGATTTCAATATTTGGACATATAGCTAGAACGAACTAATAGTCCCAGAAAAAATCTAAAGGTATCGTTTGAGGCCTTTCGACCATATTTCGAGTAGAGTGTTGAAGGGCTAAGGAATAAGTGAGAGTGAAAGGACGGTAGAAAGGCCGTGAGTTTTATATGATTGTCAAAAGTGGAAAAAAGAAGGATTTTCAGGTAAAGAACGGTTGTGGAAAGTGGTGTTTTCACGCTGGGTGAACGACAGGGGAGTGTGAGGGTTGGATGAATGAGAAAAGACATTTGTGTAATAGTTTAAGAGTGGTAAGTTATAGTACGGGAGAGGTTTTGGTTGATTTTTAGAGTGGTGGCTTAAGATTGAGATTGAACGAGTTGCACAAATGATTGAAAGCGAGGGAAAAGAAAACGTGACGTAGGAGAGAATACCTGGCAGACCCTCGGTGCATAGAGAGATTGATGCCGCTTTGGAAAACCAGATTTACTATCTCATCTGGAAAACATCGTGTGACAACTAACAAGGTCACGTTTCAGAGAGGTGTCT
>NC_046661.1:4628739-4635958 GCF_010883055.1 Belonocnema kinseyi | reverse complement strand
ACTGGAACTTTATATTCTCGATAATTGTTTCTGTTGCTCACTCGAGGCCTGACATGGTTCTTCTTGACTTCGAGAAGCGAACCATTTTCGTTATCGAATTTTCGGCAACAGCTGACAAAAACATCATAGCCAAGGAGAATGAAAAGAAAGAGAGGTATCGAGACCTTATCAGGGAGTTGCAACGATTGTACCCGGAATATTCTGTTAAACTGATCGTCCTTATCATCGGCGCTCTTGGAGGTGCCAAGCTTTCACTTGCTAATAGCCTAAAAAGCATCCCTGCGTGTCAACAATATGCTAGAACACTTGCGGGAAAAATACAGAAGGCGGTTGTCCTTGGGTCGCTCCGTGTTCTTAGGGTCCACGAGGCTTTTTCTGGATCGTCGTATTGATTCCTTTACAGACTGTAACCCCCTATCTCATGGTTGTGAGACGTGGTTATAGCTGAAATTTTACCGCGATTTCGCTGGAAGCGGGTGCAATTTTTCAGATTAGCACCCGCTCCCGGCGAAATCCTGCGGTTGTCCTTATGGCAAATTTTTAATTATATATTATAATTAAATATAAATAATATGGGGTGAACACAGCGAAACTTTTCAAGAAATTTCAAGCACAGGGAGATAGATCGGGAGGGTAAACCTCTTTTGAACATGTTAGGAGAGGAAGGGTAGTTTATCTGCAATGGAAATATAAGGGCAGATAAAGAAGGAGAAGTTAAGTTTATGGGTAGCGGGGAGACTGTGATAAATTACATTTTATCAGAAGAAAGAATAAAGAACAGAATGGATAAAGTCGAAGAAGGTAATGAAATAGGCTCAGAACACTTCCCGTTAACAGCGAAATTGAAATGCTCAGGTTGGAAGCGGCGTAGTGAAGAAAGGGATAGAACTGGCGAAAGGAATGTGCAAATAGGTAGATAAGGCAGGAAAAATTGAGAGAATTTAAGGAAAGAATGGAGAATGAGGAGATTAGAGGATTGGAAAGAGAAGACGTAGAGATGCGCCTTGAAAAGAGAAAAGATCTAACAGAGAGGATCAAAGATGGGGTAAGTCCAGAGGAAGAGGTGTAGGGAATGAAGAGGGAATGGTGGAATTTCCTCAGTGAGGAAATCGAGATGTATGAGTGGACCCTGTACTTTAAGCGACTGTTGGGAGGAGTGAAAAATAAGGTATTAGCTGAAATGAGGAAGGTAATAGAAGGGAAAGATGATAGTGATAACGGGAAAAGTCGGGAGGAAGTGAATAGATCGATAGCGAGGCTTGAAAGAAACAACGCAATAGCAGATGACGATATTGAGAACGAGGCTTTGAGGTTTGGAGGCGAAAGGGTGAGAAAGGAAATATAGGAGGTATGCAACAAGGTTTGGAGAGGAGAAGGATGGCCTAAGGAGTGGACGACAGGGTCGTTAGTACCAATAATTAGAAAAGGAGAGGACAAGAAGGTGGAGAAGTATAGGGAAATCACACTTATGTCGGTGGGCTATAAAATATATAAGGAGATACTCAGAAAGAGATTAGAAAGGAAAGTGGAAGAGAAAGGGATCATTCCACATAATCAGGCGGACTTCAGAAAAGGAATGGGAACAGTAGACAACATCTACGTTTTAAACTATTCAGTGAATAGGAACTTAGGGAGGAAGAAAGGAAAACTAGTGGCCTTATTTGTAGATTTTAATGCGGCGTTCGCCTCGGTAAACAGAAAGGTTTTATGGCAGGTTATTAAATGGAGGGGGGTGGATGAAGGGTTGGTCGAGATTATAAAGGAGATATTAAAAGAGACTAAGATAAGGGTTAGGATTGGGGAACAAAAAGGGGAGGTGTTTTGGAGTGGAAGGGGGCTCAGGAAAGGGTGTCTACTGAGTCCACTACTATTCAGTCTCTGGTTGGCAGATCTAGAGGAGAAACTAGAGAAGTAAGGAAAAGGGGGGTCTTACTAGTGGATGACCAGATAGGGATGAGTCTCATAATAAGATTGTTTGAGGAGTATGTGAGAATTAAAGACTCAACGGTAAATGTAAATAAGGCGAAGTTGATGTGTTTTAAGGAGATATGAGCAAAAGTAGAATATGAATGGAAGATGTACGGGAAGAAAGTGGAACAGATCGAGGAATTCAGTTACTTAGGCTCTTGGTTTGAGTCGAAAGGCGGAGTTGAACTACAGGTAAGGAAAAGGATAAAATGTGCGACTAAAGTAACGGGGCAGGCAAGGGTTATAGGAAAAAGAAGGTTTAAGGATGACTGGAAGATGAGACTGCGGAATTTTGATGCGTTAGTGTGGTCAGTCTTAAGTTATAGAGTGGAGATCTGAGGATAGAAGGAGCACAGGGGGGTGGAAAGTATGCAGGAGAGATTCTTGAGATGGGTAATTGGAGTGAGCTGGAAATATTTTGAGGGGGGAATTAGGTAGATGTAAAATGGTTATTAGATTAACAAAGAGAGCATTAACACTGATAGCTAAAGAGACGAAGCAAGTTGCAATAAAATGTTTATTAATTTTTTTTTCAAGGCTGCGCGCCTTCTTTCTTATCCAAATGAAGTATGAAAATATGGAGGAGAGGAACTAGAGGAATGGGCATGGATAATGTGTAATAGAGTATGGAGAGGAGAGGGGTGGCCAGAATTATGAAAAGAAGGAGTAGTTATACCAATAGTAAAGAAAGGCAAAGGAGAAGAGTTTAAGTATTATAGGGAGTGACGTTGATGCCAACACTACATAAAGTATATGTAACTATTTTGTCGGAGAGATTGAAGATAGAAGTTAAAGAAAAAGATCGAGTCACCGAATCAGACAGAGTTTAGAAAAGGAATGGGGGTAATGGACAATATATATGTTCTGAATTATCTAATAAATAAGACAATTAAAAGGGAAAAAGGGCCAATCATAGCAATGTTCTTGGACTTAAAGGCGGCGTTTGACTCATTAGACTGAAGCAAAATAGAAAATGTTATAGTAAAGAAAGGGATAAGAGAGGGATTAATAAAGAGAGTATCATAAATTTTTAGAGAGAAAAAAGCAGGGTAAAGGTAGGAGAGCCAGTAGGAGATAGTTTCTGGTTGGTGAGAGGTGTGAGATAGGGATGTCCTCTGAGCCTAATTTTATTTAATTTATTAATCTCAGACTTGAAAGAAGAAATAAGGAGAAAGGTTTGGGTAGGAGTTAGGATAGGGATGGCAAAGATATATACACTGGCATACGCAGACGACATAGTGCTGATGGCAGAGGATAAAGAAGGGATGGCGGGATTAATTACAAGATTAGAGTCATACTTAGATGGGAAAGAGCTGAATGTAAATGTAGAAAAGACAAAGACAATGAGGTCTAGAAAAGGAGGGGGAAGGAAGAAAGAATGGACAGAGAGATGGAAGGGAATAAAGTTAGAAGAAGTAAAAAAGTATAAATAGTTGGGATATATCGTGCAAACGAATGGAGATCATACAGCTCATATAAGAGAAAGGATAAAAAGCAGTAGTGATAATGAAACAGATATGGGGAATAGGAGAAAGAGGGTAAAAAAAATTGAAGAAGGAGAATGTGGTTATTTGGTACGCTGTGTTAGCCGGTATTAGGTTATGAAGCAGAGATATGGGGATGGACAGAAAGGAAATATATTAAATGTTTACAAGAAAGGTATATAATGTGGACACTAGGGGCAGATTGGAGGACGCCAGGATATATGGTGAGAGAAGAAGCTCAAAGGGACAAATTAAGTACTAGAGCGGGAAAGAGGGCATGGAAATTTCAGACGACGCTGAGGGAGGGAAAGGGAGGGGAGTTCACAAGAAAGTGTTTGATGGAGGTAAAAGAGAGGAGAGGGAGGGCGATCGAATTAACAAGATGAGAAGAAGAAAGGAGTGAGTTCTTTATTAAATAAAAAACGCGACTGGAGTAAATTATAACAAATTTGAAAAAAGGGAGAGGGAAAGATAATTAATAGAAAGATAAGGGATGATTGAGGAATCGAAATACAATAAATGGTATAAGATGATAAAAAAGCAAGAAGTGACAAAGCATTTAGAAAAGGGATGGGGAGAGAGGTGAACCAGAATAGCAAAATTTAGATTGGGAAACGAGGTAAGGGAGGGGATGTACTGGGAGAAAGAACAGAACAGAAGGTGTAGAATATGTGAATGGGAGGAGGAAACATGGGAACATGTATGGGAAGGATGTAGGATAGAAATGGAAGATAAAGGAAGGTGAAAATAGAATTTGGTTAAGATTCTAGGCAAGGATGGATTAGGAGAAGAATGGATGAAGGAGTTGTAGGATGAAAGAAAAAGAAAATGGAAGTCGCTTAGATTAGAAGCGTAAGGATTGTAAGTAATGGTAAGGTAAAAGTTAAGTAGACTAAGATGCTTTTGCGTTCTCATGCTCTCTCTCTCTCGCTTGCACTCTCGTCTTCGCTTTCACTCGCTCACTCGTTTGCTAATAAGTCCTGAATTGCGCTATCACAAGAAATAGAGATAAGGAACTAGGTATAAGACTTTATGTCAATCAATGTAAATAATTGTAAATATAGAAAGGACAAGATTGTAAAAAAAGATATAAGCGGAAAGATTGTAATGAATGGAAGTCATTTAAACCCTTAGGGGACACATTATGAATAAAGAAATAAGGAGCAAGTATGAAAGTAAGCATGAAAAACAACATTTGTACACCATTTGGCACTATCTGAATAAGCAGTCTTGGACCAAAGATGAATGAAGAAGCTAAGAGCATTCGCCATCGCCACTCGGTAAATCTGAATTAGTTCAATTTATCTAATTATCAGTCAAAGACTAATTTTATAAGCAAGAACTCAGTAACTGATAATTTGTAAAAAATAAATAATTGAATTGGTTACTTTCGTTTAACTAATTTAATTAGTCAAACTCTTAGACGTGGCGCGCTACCGGTCAAAAATGTGACGCTTTCAAATAGAACAAGATAACTGAACTTTAAGTTGATTTTACTAGATTCTTAGTAAATTTAACTAAATTTCATCACAGTCTTCGTATTTAACTTTGTTTCTCGTGTAATAAAAACAGCAAAGTTTTAAAGCTATTAAAAGTTTTAAAGCAATAATATGACAAATATAGAGTGAAAAATGTTTATTATTAAAACAGCAATTTAAATCGTTTTTCAAATTTCTCATATATATTTATTATAAACTCACCATTTCTCCTTTTTAACTGAAAAATCTGGGGTAATTCTCGTGAATATCCGTGATAGCCGGTGTCTTCTTTGAAATTTACTCTCCCCTGTTGTGGAAAGTCTGTTTGAGTAACAAAATAATGTTCTCTCTTTCTGCGTCAACGAATTGATAGTTGTTATATTTAGAAAATAACTAATGAATTGGTAATTCTCGAAAATAACTAATAAAAATCAGACATTTTTCGACTAATTCAATTGGTAAGGTATAACAGTGGCCCGTTGACTAATCCATTAGTCAAAACCTTTAAAGTAACTAACTTTCAGTAAAAATTGATTGTACTGATTGAACTAGTTAAATTTTAACTAATTCAGATTTAGCGAGCAAATTACGGTTTTCGATGCTTTGACCTTTAATTTTAAAAGGTCTATGCACACATGTTAGGGAAGTACAAAGACTCAGCGCTCTGTGCGAGGTAAAAACATTACATGATCGAGCGCGAAGTCGAGACCCAACAGTTGCGCGCCTACGGCGAGCTCAATACTGCGATTTCCAGAGGAAGAAACTCTTTATTTATTTTCTTCAAAATTTCAATATTAACACATGTCACCCGTAACTTAAAAATCCTATATATTGAACAGTTGGTTCGAATTGATCAAAATGTTAAATTGGCAAAATCGTAGACCACCTGCCTGCTTAATCATTGAGATAATATCCTATTGGGATAGCAATTGGCGGATGTTCTGTTACAGACATTCCCTAACATCTCTGTTATTTATATTTCTATGATTTTGAAAACATCCGCAAAATCGTATCGCCGCTACAATAATCTCGTAAATTATTTTTTAAGTACATCATGCCTAGAATAAACAAGTACCAACTTGTAAGGCCCTCGTCAATTGTAGAAATGTAATTTCTTCAAGGAAACTTCCTGGAAAAAGAGTGTCACAAACGAAAACACACACACACGCATATATATACACAAAACTCTCAGTTTGAGTCCAGTGCCTGAAATCGTTCTCCAAGACTTCGAGAAACGAATTATATTCGTGATCAAATTCTCGACTACGGCCGACTACAAAATCACTGCTAAACAGAACGATAAGAAGAACAGATATCAATACTTCAAAAGGGAGCTACAACGACTGTACCCAAAATATTCGGTTGATGTAATTGTCTTTGTGATTGGCGCTCTCGTAGGTGGAAAGTTATCACTTGTTCGTAACTTAAGGGCAATACCACCATGCTAAAAATATGCCAAGGCACTTGCCAGATGGATGCAGAAAGCTTTTATCCTTGGTTCGCTTCGTGACCTCAAAACACACGAGGGTTTCGCCGACCCGTTGTAGAGATTTTATCGCGTCCTGTGACCTCCCATCTCATGGTCGTGAGGTGTAGCCACAAGTGTGATTTACCACGGTTCTACTGGGAGCCGGTGTCATTTTTTGATAGGGTTTCCATCTGTCCGGAATTTTCTGTTTAAGGCCCGTTGCCGGTCGTGTTGTCAAACAGCCCTATATAAAGCCGGAAAAAATAGCATAAATTTTAAAGTTCCAAAGACTATTATTCTAAAACGATAAATACCGCAGGATACCCCTGGAAGCAACTGTCATCTAAAGATGACAGGCTGGCGAAACCCTAGTGTGCTTTGAGAACACGAAGCGACCGAAGGATGACAGCTTTCTGCATCCATCTCGCAAGTGCCTTGGCATAATTTTGGCACGCTGTTATAGCCTTAAGATTACGAACTAGTTTTAGCTTCGCGTCACTCAAAGCACCGATCACAAGCACAATTACATACTTTAACCGAAAATTTTGGGTACAATCATTTCAGCTTTCTTTTGAGGTCTTGATAACTCTCCTCATTTTCCTTCTTTTCAGCATTGATGTTTCAGTCAACTAGAGGCGAGAATTCGATTACGAATGTATTTCGATTCTCTAAGTCTTGGAGAACGATGTCAGGCATCGAGTGTGCAACGGAGACTGCTGTTCGAAAATGGTACCTCCAGAAAATTTGGTGTGTGTGTGTGTGAATAAATAAATTTGAAAATACAAGACTTTTGAATTTTTCGCGCTTCACGCTTTCACTTT
>NC_046661.1:4617179-4628729 GCF_010883055.1 Belonocnema kinseyi | reverse complement strand
CTTTAGCCATCATTTGACACAGGCTGGAAAAACCATGAGCAAAAGGTGGCAACCCTATTTTTAGATGGCGGTTTCTCCCAGTGGTACAATGCGATGGTTGTTTAACCCTTTTATTAAAATAAATAAATATAAATATATATACACATGTTTGCGACAGTTTCAGGACAGTTTCAACGACAGTTTCAACGAAAATTTTTTGAAAATTTCGATTACAATTTCGACGAGTATTTTTATGAGAATTTCGACGAGTATTTTTATAAAAATTCCAATAATAAAATCGGTAAGGATTTCGATAAGACTTTTGATGAGAAATTCTATAAGGACTTTGATTAAAATTTCTATTAAGATTTCAATGAATTTTAATTTCGATGAATTCCCAAGAATTCCTGTATACTTTGAATAATTTAAAGATTAATAAGCCTCTAATGACATTTTTTTTCGTTCTGCTGACCTTAAAAATTTACTTGCTTACACTTCCATTTTCTTTTTACAGAATTTTTTAAAATCTAAAATTCATCCACATCTTCTCTCTAAGACCGCTGGCACTTACAGCCTTGCGAATGGCCCTACTTTCTCGCTTTGCCTTGGATCACCAACCCATCACCTACGCTATGGCCATTTTGTCCGCCATTACATGCACCAATCCCTCCATACTTATCCTCCTCCTTTCCAACTCCTCACACTCCACCAACCAGTGCTCCACTTTTGCATCCCCCTTCTCGCACAATGCACACATCCTCATATTTCTAGAAAGCCAGAACCTATTAAACTCCTCCATGCATCCGAATCTCATCCTCGCTATAAGCTCATGCCTTCCTTTCTCCCCTTTCTCACACGAATATTGCGCACTCTCTCTTAGCATAATATACACATAGTTCCTGTAAAACCTTGACTCCTTAATTCTTTTATCCCCTTCCGCCTTCTCTTTCTCTCTCTCTCTCTCTCTCTCTCTCTTTCTCTTTCTCTCTCTCTCTCTCTATGCTGTTCATCTTAACCATCTTCTATACTCTCTTTCCTCGTGCATCCTTCTCACTTCATCCATCTTCAATCAATTTGTTCTAAAATATCTTTCCCTTTCCACCTCCATCTTCCCACCCCCTCTTCTGTTCTCATTCTCTCATAAATACTTCCTAACCAGCTTACTTCCTCCATCTTACAAAAATTTATCCTCAAATTTACACGTTCGACTACCCGTTATAATGTCTAAACTTGTGCTCCCCGCCAACCTCCTGACGATGTAATTGGGCGTATTCCTTGCCAAATCCAGTGTCCACTATACATACTTCTCTTGTATCCTGTTTACCTCCTCTCTTTTCTTCCATACCCACACCTCCACTCCATAGAATAAGAAACTCATCACTAGCGACTCCAACAATTACATTCTCTTCACAAAATCATCTGCGAACAACTACATTCCCAGCCCTTATACCTGTCTCATCACTATATTCACTCTTCTCACTCTCTCTCTTTTATATGACCATCCACTACCCCATACCCTCGAAACAGGAAGCATAGGTACACAGATTCTTTCACTTCCTGCACCGTCTTTCCCTTCCACTTCCACTCACCTCCCTTTTCCGCTACACCTCCTTCCCTGAACACCATAACCTTGGTCTTTTCCTCATCCAGGACTCCTCGCTCTTTGCTAGCGTTGGGCTGAGGGGACACCCTTTCCTCAACCCGTTATCCATCCAGAAACCCTTCGAAATTCCCTCCCCTTCTCTCACTCTATCTTTCTTCTCTTCATATAAACCCCTTACCCACCGCCACAAGATATGCATACACTTTTGCTCCATTATTCGCTAATTCTCTATCCATCACATGCATTCTATCCTCGTGTAGTCAGTCACAAAATATTTAACCAAAATGACATCTGTTTCCTTGGATATACATGAAAATTTGGTAGAATAAATGAAATTTTTGTTAATTCAACACAATGTTTGACTTAAGAACCATATTTTTATCAAATAAATACTCCATCTATCAAAAGATGTGGTTAAACATCCCAATAATTTAGTCGGTTTAGGCAAATATCTTATTGTCCATATAATAACCATATTCTATGATTGACACAATTGAAGATGTTTTTTATTTAACCAAATCCTTTTCTGAGTTTAGGTTCAAGGCATTGTTTAATGTTGTACATACATTAATGCTTTCAATGCACTATCAATAATTCATCGGGCATAATCACACAACATTCTATCAAATACACAAAGTCAAGAGGTTCCCCATGTAAACGTTAAATCACTATAAATATATTTGCCCGAACCATTATAAAACTGAGGTAGGGCGCTGCGGTTGATTCTCCAAGATTGTTTAGAACCTTTCACATAATCATTGTATAAGCATAACGTATTGGAATATTCTTTAAAACCTGCTTCCCAAGAGATAAAGAGATTGGATTGGTCTCTTTCAAAAATTTCTTTTAAAAATTGAAAAAATATCTCGAATTTTCTACACCTTTCATTGTAGAATCTCTAATGTTGACTTAACTACCTTCATATGTTTTTAGATAATTTCGAAACAATCTATGCACATTATTATATTTTTCAAACTAACAAATTAAGAATTCAAACAATGAAACATTAAAAAAAAAGTTTAATTTCCTAAACATCCTTTAAACATTATTCAGTCGAAAGCAGATACCTTTCTGCCATCCTGGTTAAGAAACTTGCTGTCTGTACAGTTTGTCGTAAGGTCTATTTTCCTGCAATCCTTATCATAAAATTGTATCCTTATGTCAATCCTGCAATCCTTATTGCAATACGTAGATAGCAACTTTCTTTACCAGGACGGCAAATTTAATAAATTGAGCTAAAAATTAATGCTTTAATTAAAAGATTATCTAATGGTAACCTGCAGATAGGAACACATCTTAAGCTCGTGCTGCAAACGTCAGGCAGGCGTCAAAAGCGAGAGGGAGAGAGATAGAAAAAAGAGAGACAGAACAAAAGTAAGACCTTTACAACTCTCCACGGAGGTGCTGCAGCGAGGAGGAAAGTAAAAACATGGCTCCTTACCAATACTTTTCAACTATCGTAAAACAGGCCCAAGCGGGAAAAAATGGAGAAATCAGATCACACAAAATCTTGAATTTTTTTAAATTTTAATACTCTTTCTGATTAATGAACGGGTGGAAAAACAATGTAGGGTTGACCTATCCAGCGAATTCAAAAATGCCCCTTAATTTCGTTCAAATCCCTGGTCTCTAGTGCGTTCAACCCAACAGCATTATTAAATAAACATAATTTTTTCCTCTGCTTTGAAGGTCATTATTTATATTTTCATGGAAATATCCCTAAAGTGAAGCTTCTTTGATATGAAGTCCACAAGTTGGCGTTCAAAAAAGGCACTTAATGTTGAATACTTTTGCACACCTCGAACTTATAAAATTATTTGAAACAGGTGCATCAAATAAGTTTTAATTAATTTTTTCATAGCAACCTATGTCTAAGGTTGCCTTAATAAGAATTTAAATGTGTAAAATTTTTCGTAAAAATAAAAAAACACGAGTTCTATTTCCTATAGTTTGGGAAATATGGCCTGCAGAAATTATATTTCAGTGAAAAATATGTCTGAAAATATTTGTAAATTTACTTGATGTGTCTTATATCATTTCCTGTATATCGTCGATGAATACTTATATTATTTGAAGTACATATACGTATACGTCCGAAGATACAGCGTCCTCAAAAGTATTCTTTTTCATGCAATTTGGTTCGGTATTGTGTTTTTTTCGGAAAAACTTGCTCCTCGTGCACTTCATGCAAATATAAGAGAAACCAATTTCAAGTTTAATCGATCTTAGTTCATTTTTTAAATTAATATTATAAAAAATTCCATCGCAATGAAGTCAATTTCCTTTAGTTCAGCGAATTTTTCATATGTTTATTATCATAAAAACAACCTTTTACATGAAATGAGGCAGAAGCAAGTTATTTCGCAAAAACTCAATGTCTGATAAAATTTTATAAAAAGGACATTTTTCAGGATTCTTTAACTTCGGAACTATGTGAGATAGAACTTTTTTTCTTAGATTTGATTTTTCGTTGACATTTAATTTTTCGGAGATAAGAATTCCACAATTTAGTAGGGGAGGGTCCACATACAAAAGGTTTAAAGTTGGAAAATTGAAACAATTCAGGCCCTGTAACTTTGAATTTAAATAATCCGTGATGGAATTAATCCATAACTTGAATCATCTCCCTTATACTAGGAATATCGAAAGCCAGAAAGAGTTTAAAAAAGGCGTGCCAACTCGCTAAAACATTCCATGCAAATGTGATATCTGATGAGAATTGTCGACTATTTAGAATATCCCGAGAACCAGAATCCAAGTGGATGGTGGATACTTGATACTGGATGTTTGGTGCATTCCTGAGCGTCTTGTCTATCGGTGATATCTTGTAAGTGGACGAAGATCGTGGTTAGCTGGAAAAGACGATGGAGATGAAAGAAATTCAGGATCAGCGAGAGAGTGAGAGAGGGGAGGGCGAGAGAGTGAGAGAGGGAGAGAGAGAGAGAGAATGAGAAGACGGATTCAAACAGCGCAAAGGGAAGGGATAAAAGAAGGTAGGCAGACATTTGAGCCCTGCGGGGGGCTCCTGATTGCCGACCCTGAAGATCAGTCGGCCCCATGGGGCCCACCTCTGTTTGTTTTATTCCCTAGTTATACTAACGCGAGATCTACGACCAATATATGATAATCGCCTCTCCCTGCTTCCACCTCCTTTAGCATCACTCTGCGCAACCACGACCGCCTTCACAAAACGCGGATATTCAAGCACGTACCACAAAACCTACACCCTCACATACACACACACACACACATATATATATATATATATATATATATATATATGCTCATTTACTTCTTCAAGTCTCTTATCAAAAAGCACTCTATAAATTCGTCTTATTTTCATTAATCAACAGTTTCAATTTACGTTAAACAAACTGCTCATCAATTTACATCATGTGAGCGATAAATACGATTTATTCTTCTTATCCTCTGCAATTATTAATTAATTTCAACCTTGCATCCCATTAATCATTTCTATTTTTCTTGAGGTTTATTTACAATTTTCAACCAACTTCCCTTTTCTTTCTTGTTGTAGAAGTCGAATTTCAAAATACCAGGATGTTTCAAGATTTTACAAATCAACTTTTGGAAAATTTTCAAGACAAGTTTTTCAATAAATTCTATGGAAAATTTCAACAGCTGTTGCTAAAGTACCCTTACTTTTATAATATTAACATGGAAATTTTGCTCTTGTAACAGCGCACAGGGTAATCAAATCCTGCATTTAAGGTGATGCTACGAGTGGACGAGCTGATCAAGATTCATATTTTTTCACCCATATTTAAAATTAAAAGTTTAAATAAAGCGGACAAATTTTCGAAGAATATTAATAAATATTAAAGGACCGTTTGTCGCAAGGCACAGAGCTGGGGGAAGAAAAACATTTATTTATGAAAATAAGAAATATTAATCGAAGCATTTAGGCTTTACGACAGATCATTAGATTTTGCATTATTTTTGTATAATTTTCGTGAACAATTTTTGTTGTTTTGCTCACTTTGATAATTATAAACCACATAACTAGCCCGTTGACAAATTTGAAAATTGCTGTAAACTATTAATTTAAAAAAAATGTTTTTTTAACAATTCTTATTATTTAGGGCCAGAGATAGCTTCCTTTGTGCCGTCTATTTAGCGTTTTAAATTTTCAACACAATATCTCATTCCGTGTGGATGTGCCAATACAAATTTAAAAGGTTTTTTCGGCTATTATTTCATTCTAAACAAGGTTTTTTAAGATGTACAAAAATAGGTTATTATGTAATAGTAAAATATAGTATGTAATAAGCTATTGACGCTCACTTCAATTTTTATAACGCAATTTAATCAATTCGTATCAACCTGAATTTGTAAACTAAGCAGAAAAGTATTAAGATAATTATTAAAACTTCAAAAAAGCGACAAAAAATTGCTATTTTTTTTTGTTTAAATTTCATGACATTTCCAGGTTTTCCAGATTCTGTAGGAACCCTGCTTTTTTTTAATGTTAGCCGATTGTCAGGATAAAAGGACCTGATTTACACATGCTATAAATAATTAAACAATTATTATTTTAGGGTGAAGAGTTGGAAAATGGCTACAAAAATTATAAGAAGTCTATAGAAAAATGCACCTCACGAGGTAACTTTTTATTACAAAATCTGCTCACATCGCAGGCACATTCTAATCGCGAGCTACGCGCGCGGCTCGCTTGGCTCGCAAGTTTGAGCGCGCCTAGAGCGCGCGTAGGCTCTGTAGGCTTTGAGGTACACATTCTCAGCGTGAAACTCGCGCTGCACGCTCGATTTTCAACAGACATTTGTAAACAGTTTTTTTTTAAATCTTCTTTTCGTAACACTCGCCGTTTTCCCAAACATTTTGTATTTTAATTTTATTTGCAATATTATTTTTCACGAATAAAACAAAAAGGACGCATCCTATCGCGAAGTAATTCTTAACGAAATTGTAGATCTTTGTTGGAATAACAATTTTTGAATTTTGAATTTTTGATTTTTCATTATATTTTGTGTATCAAAATTTGAATTTTCTATTTTCCAAGAAAATCCAAAAGTTTGTTATGACAGTCTTGTAGGGATTTCAAAAAGCAATGTTTTTCTTTTCATGACTTTTTTCACATCGTGCGTTGTTTGGCTTACAATTTTGAATTTCGGTTGGTTTTAAAATTTTTGAAAGTGCTATAACTCTGAAAATTTTCTTTTTATCAAAAAGGTCATTAGAATAAATTGTTTCTCCATTTAAATACTGTAAATATCCGTACATAAAATTTTCAAATTCAGAAAAAAGTGGTGTCAACAATTTTTTAAAAGTGCTCACTTTTTGAATTTTTATCAAAAATAGCTGGTTAACGAACTCTTTCTTTCTTTTAGAACCTAAAAAAAGTGTGCCAAATATAGATTTGATCCGTTCATTTTTTCAAAAGTTATCCTGATTACGGACGGACGGCAAGACGGCCGGACGGACAGACAGACGCCATCCTAAAAACCTGATTTTCGTATTCAGGGGAGCTCGAAACGTGGAGATCAGTTGAAAAACTGTGGTGTCAAATTTCGGACAATTCTAATACTTTCTCAATTATAAATGATGAGAATGTAAAAAACGGAGTAAAACATTTTTAATAATCGGAAACTAATATTTTTCAAGTAAATATATTTGACGCTCTACTTAGGTTCCTTAATTTAACAGGCCCAAAAAAAATTTGTCTGCACGAGACAAGTATTTAGGCTACCCTTATGGATTTTTATCCGCTGAATCCGAATATGGCCTCAGAATTTGTTCTACACGTCTCAGTTTTCCCCTAGATGCAAAAACTAGGGAAAATCCTAGGGATTTTCTAGTCACACAGTCCACACAACAAATTTTTCTGCACAAGACAAGTGACTAGGCTACTCTTATGGATTTTGAGTCGTTCAATCTCAATAAGGCCTCAGAATTAGTCCTACATGTCTCATTTTTCCCCTGGATGCAGAAAATAGAGGAAATCCTTGGGGACTTTCTAGTCACACAGGCCAAACAAAAAATTTGTCTGTACGAGACAAGTGATTAGGCTACCCCTATAGATTTTTGAGCCGCTGAATCCGAATATGGCTTTAGAATTTGTCCTACACATCTCAGTTTCCCTCTAGATGCAGAAAATATGGAAAGCCCTAGGGATAATTTGCACTTTATTTTGATAATACCAGTATGCACGAACAAAGACACATCGATATTATATTGTTAATTGCAACGACTTGTAGTAACTTAATTTGTACACAGAAATTCTTTAGTGTGCCTTCTATTTCCCCTAGCTTGAGTAATTCTAGGGAAATTAAAGGTCTTTCTCAGATTATATAGATTTACACAGGAAAAAATATAAAAACCTAATATCCTTTACAGTTTTGCGTGCGAAATCAGTCACATGTCCCGTGCAACTTTTTTTTTGTGGGCCTGTATGACCGGAAATTCCCTAGGCCTTTTTTAACATTTTGCATCTAAAGAGAAAATGGAACAAGCCCGAAAAATGCGGGGTTCAAATTTAGATTTAGCACACAAATCTTCAAAGGATATGACCCCCCCCCCCCACCCACCGTACAAATCTATATAATATAAGAAAGATCTTCAATTTCCCTAGAATTACCGAAGCTAGAGGAAACAGAAGCCACACTAGAGCATTTATATGTACAAATTAAATCTCTATAAGTCAGGACACTTAAGAATATAACATCCATGTGTCTATTTTCGCGTATACTAGTATTATAAAAATAACGTCCAGAATTTCCCTAGGTTTTTGCCTTTGTTCTGCATCTAGGAGAAAACTGAGACGTGTATGAGAAATTCTAAGGCCATATTCGGATTCAGCGGGCCAAAATCCATAAGGGTAGCCTAGTCACTTGTCTCGTGCAAATAACTTTTCTTTTTGTGGGCCTGTGTTTTCTATTCCAGCGAACAAGTTTTTAATTTCTATGACTCAAAATACTTAGAATGAAGAAGAAGCCTTGACCTTTTTAATTTCTTTTATCAGTTTCTGGAAAAACAATTAAATTGCTCAAACCTATTACAATTTTGTGATTTCAAGCATGAGTGAAGTCTTAAATTTTCTAGTTTACTCAACAACAACAAATCCAGAATGATTAATAATATTATACAAGTTAGATGACTTTCCCTTTTATATATCTTTCAAAACTGTACACTGATATTAAAATTTTTATATATCGTACTTGGGACTTTTTAATATCCTAGAAACGTCCCATCGATATCCTGAAGATATCCCTGGGATATCCTGAAATAAATGGGATTAAATGGGATATCCCCGAATATCCTATTGCAGTCAGAGAGTTAATATACAGTGTGTCCAAAAACCTCCGGACCTCCTGAATATTTCCCCAGGTAAAAAATTTTTCATTGAGTTCAATGTCATTCTTATAGCAACTTTTAACGAAGAATTCAACGGTGACTTTTAATTGAGTTTGACGATGAACTTAAAGGTACTTTCAAGGTCAAATTTTTTTTTAAACGAAAACCCATCTTTTTGACACTGAAAATCGATAAAACGGGAAATTTTACGTTCAAATATGTATCAAGGGTATAAGTTCAATTTTCCCTTGAAAGTCACTCAAAAGTCTATAAAACTTTAACATGGTCCAAACATCTCTGAAATCAGCAGTTTAAAAAAAAATAGCATATCAATGGAATTTATTTGTTTCAAGAAGGCCAATTCGATCGTGACCTTTAATTTGATATTGAAGATTACCTTGAAGGTCATTTCAAGGTCAAATGTTTTAAAACAAAAACCCCTCTTCTTGACATTAAAAATCCATAAAGCGGAAAATTTTACGTTCAAATATGTATTCAGGGCATAGGTTCAATTTTACCTCAAAAGTCACTCGAAGGTCATTAAAACTTTAACATGGTCCAAAGACCTCTGAGATTAGCAGCTTTTGCACACTTTTATATCAGTGGAAGTTATCTCTTTTAACAAGGCACATTCAGAAGTGACCTTGATTCTGACCTTTATATTCCCGTGCCCCTTGCCTTTGACGTTTCGGTTGTTTAGAATTTTTTGGCTAAATATCGTATCTGTGTGTTAAACAAAAATACTATTTGATATTTCAGCAAAAACAAAAGATATTTGAACAAACTCAACGGCATTCGAAAGGGCGATACTTGTACTTTAAAATGGATTTTATGGTTTTTTGAGTGAATTAAAAAATTCGATGATACATAACCTCAAATATAGGCAAAAATCGCTGTTTTTTGCACCTTTAGGTTAGGATATCTCCGAAAATAGAGCCAATTGAAAATTTTGGACCGCATGTTCGAATTCAGCATGCCAAAAACCTTCGGAAAAGCATATTCTGGTTTCTGGGTCAGACGGTCCACCTGATTTTGTCGGCCTGATTATAGTCAGGTACTTTGAAACGTGAGAAGCAAGGGGACTCACGATAATTAGGCCAAAAGCCTAGTCACTGAGAAATCTCAGATTGCCGCGCTGCATTTTTTAAAAGAACTCTTTGAGGAACTCTTAGAACTCTTAGAACTCTTAGAAATCTTAGAAATTTTTCAAAAAGTGTGGAGAATTAACACCACGAAGCATTCTAAAGTTCGTGATGCACTCCGATGGCAACACAATTTACTACGTCCACGTCGTTGTTCCTGGATAACGCTGAAAGTCAAATTAAACCTATAACCTCAAAACATATTTGAACGTAAATTTTTCCGCTTTGTGGATTTCTGATGTTAAAAATGGGGGTTTATATATTTTTTAATTGAGTCTGAAATGACCTTTAAGTAAATCGTAAAGGTAAAATTAAAGGTCACCATTAAATGCGCCTGGTTAAAACAACTAAATTCCATTGATATAAAATTTTTTCAAAAGCTGTTGATCTCAGAGGTGTTCGGAGCATGTTTAAGTTTTAATTGCTTTAGAGTAACCTTCCAGGTCAAATTAAACCTGTGGTCCCGAAGTAATTAAACCCCAAGCGGAGTTGTGAAAACCGTGCCGAAAGCTGAATAGCACCTGGGTGAGGCGTCTAGAACGGTGACTCTGAGATACCGGGCGACCTTTTAGAGTACGCAGCCTTATCCTTGCATGCGGGGCTCTACAAGGATGGATGAACCACTTTCCCTAGCTTCTCGTAAGAACAACAATGACAACACAAACATAGCTGTAGTAAGTGCGGTTCAAAACTACAGAACGCACAGGGATCCCGACAGTGGGTCGGCCCACAATGCCGACCACTCTAGAGCTGGGGGAGCCAATCAAAATGAATTCAATGCGATGATTCGGCGGAATCTCGGGACCATTAGGTGGACGGAGCGATTAAATCACGACTTGCTAGAGTGCTACGAAGCGAGTGTGGCCCCTGAACGGGGTTACATGGCACAGCTGCATAATCTCTGGAGCGAGAAACACCCGGAGCTATCGCACTTTTCGCAGCGACATCTGCGAAACCATGCTGAACTACTCCGAAAAAGGGGCTATGTAAGCGGAACGCCTACTCTACCATAGCTAGAACGAGCCGGCCATAGAGAAAGAGAGGCGACAATAAGACCTACCGCGGGCAGGCATCCAACAGAGGCAGAGCGATGCTTTACGACCCGGAGAAACATCAACACCAAGGTTTCTCTCAAGCCTAAAGATCTGCCTGAAATGGATGACGAGCTTCGTGGACCTTTTTCCGGAGAATCCGACCTCTGGGCTATCACTTATTGTGTGTATAATGCAGCGAAAGCTTTGGCCGATGCGAACCGTAAAACAAAACCAACGCTTGATCATAAGACTAAAAGACAAATGCATCAACTTGCCATAAAGTTAGGTCAGTTCTATCAGTCAATACGGATACTATCTGACGCTAAGAGAAGTCTAGAGCGGAGGGAGAGGTGGGTCAGAAAAAATCAACAGTTTCTCTCTGACCCATCTCCACTCTTCCAAGACCCTCCAGTTACTGTCGAACACCCACCCAAACCAGAGGAGGTCGAAGTATTTTGGAGAG
>NC_046661.1:4610424-4617079 GCF_010883055.1 Belonocnema kinseyi | reverse complement strand
AAACCTGCAGATCGAAAGTACAAGGTCACTCATGTATTTTACATGGACGATCTTAAGATCTATGCTAAAAACAGAGAGAAACTGCATCTAGCTCTGGGGATTATCGTACGATATACTAAGGAAATTGGAATGGAATTTGGTTAGACAAATACGCCAAGGTTTATTTGAAGCGGGGAAAACTTAATGGCATCCCTGAAGATCCTGAGCTAGTTGATAGAAGCGCCATACGACACCTTTGCACTGGAGAAACTTATACATATCTGGGCGTGCTACAGAGCCGCATTCAGGATGTGACATCTATAAAGGATACTCTCCGAAGCAGATACAAACGTCCCATCCGACAGATTTGCTCTTCCGAACTGTCGGCGAGGAACAAAGTATCTGCAACGAACATGCTTGCCGTCCCGGTACTACTCTATTCATTTGGAGTAGTTCCATGGACAAAGAACGAGCTCAAATCTCTTGATATCGGGACAAAAAAGGTTATGCACATGAACAAAAGCATGCATCTTAAGTCTTCCATTCCGCGACTGTACATCTCACGCCGTCAAGGGGGTGGCAGAATATTGAGTCTTGAATGTCTTCACAACAGGATTATTCTGGAAACAGCACATAAAGTTGCAAATGGAAGAGACCCTCTTCTTAAAATGGTCAGGAATCACGAGGAAGTAGGCAAAGGAGCATTTCTGTAAAAAGCAGCGGAGGAGGCTGCTGAAACACTCGGACTTGACTTCAGTATTAAGAGTGAGCAAAATGCATCAAATCTTATCTATCTCGAGTACTCACTCCTGAAAGCCCGGATTAAGAAAGCACAAGAGAAAAACTTTCTTGAACAGCTCCTCGATAAGTGGATGCAAAGTATCTTCCACAGAAATGTGAAGGATCAGTCAATGTCTTGTGAGCTAACGTTTGCTTTCCTTAAATCGCCCGGATTGAAGTCTGGTACAGAGGGTTTCATTTTTTCATGCCAAGACCGTGTCATTTCCACCTTAACATACCGTCGCCACATATTGAGCCAAGATATTCCCGATGATAGCTGCAGAGCATGCCATGCACACCCCGAGCATTTAGCTCACATACTATCTAGTTGTCCAACTCACGCGGGAACGACCTACATTCAAAGGCACAATGCGGCACTGAGAGTGCCTTATTACCATCTCTGTCACTCCTACGGCATTCACCTTAATACCGCTCCTCTAAATGCTCCTAGGGAATTTGAGTCAATTGTCGAGAATGGGAAGTGCCGCATATACTAGAACTTTATATTCTCGACAATTGTTTCTGTTGCTCACTCGAGGCCTGACATGATTATTCTTGACTTCGAGAAGCGAACCATTTTCGTTATCGAATTTTCGGCACCAGCTGACAAAAACATCATAGCCAAGGGGAATGAAAAAAAAGAGGTATCGAGACCTTATAAGGGAGTTGCAACGATTTTACCCGGAATATTCTGTTAAACTGATCGTCCTTATCATCGGCGATCTTGGAGGTGCCAAGCTTTCACTTGCTAATGACATAAAAAGCATCCCTGCGTGTCGACAATATGCTAGAACACTTGCGGGAAAAATGCAGAAGGCGGGTGTCCTTGGGTCGCTCCGTGTTCTTAGAGGGCACGAGGCTTTTGCTGGATCGTCGTATTGATTCCTTTACAGACTGTAACCACCTATCTCACGGTTGTGAGACGTGATTGTTGTATTAGAGACGTGTGCTCAGTCAGGGTTTGCTGTCTAAGAAATGATGCTGCAAACTTTTCTAAATGCGAAATGTACATTAAGTATTTAGAAAAAGTGGACTTTAGAAGAGCAAAGCCTAATTAACACGACAGCCGACAGCAACGAGACTTGCCAGTTGCAAGGACACATGCCAACTTTCCGCCGTTAAGGCGGCCTTCAAGTAATACCCCAAAGGTGCTTACAGCACAGCAGATTTCTGCGAACTATCCACTTAGCTCCACGAGCTGAACAACATTTGTAATCTAGGTAAGATGCTGAGATTAATTAGAAATTTAAAATCCGAATTATTATCCATTGAAAATGTGGCTATTTGGCTCTCAAATAACATAAAAGTCGTCTCAATATATAATTAACCCCAAAATAAATTAGACATACATGAATTAGATAAGATTTTTAAAGGTGGTAAAAAGTTTTGATGCTCGCGAACTAAACGTCAAAAGTGTAGCGTGGAATTGCCACAGGGGAAATACAAACAGTAAAATTTTACAAAATTATGCAGTTAAAAATTTGTTCACAATGTTAACTCATGTTAGTTTCACACGGTATCCTCACACTGGCGCTTTGCCAAGTACTGTTAACATAGGTCTAGCAAAAGATATAAACTGCAATATAGAGCTGAACGGTGTAGAAGACCTAGCTTCCGATCGCGCGCGCGCGTGTGTGTGTGCGTGATAAAAATGAAATAATTATAGAATAAATATAGAATATATTATCAAAAAGTGACTTACCTCACTGTCGATTTTCTTATATTCAACGTCGTCTTCATCCACCTCGAAGTACAATTCGGAAGATGTGATGGACATCACACCAGGTGCGACGATTCCAGGCGAGATAAGTTTGGCCTTCGTGGTGATATTTACTGGACCTAAAAAGTACGAATAAAAAAATAAATAATCGTTTTTAACATCGGTAAGATAACGGTAACGGTGGTGATGAAATTCTAATGTGGATTCATGTATGATTTTTTGCTAGAAACACGAATCTAAAGCTTTTAATCAATATCTCGAATATTTTACTAGAAGTGTCTTATCAAAGGCCCTTTGGTGTCTTCAAAGTGAAAAAAGTTAATGATACAAAAAATTTAAATCGCACATTAATATCTGTACTATATTAAAAAAGAAAATTGTTGATTTTACCATTGTTAGGTTCCCTCAGTGTTTTTTCTACAGTAATAAAAATTTTGTTTCAAATATTTGGGAAATGATAGCAAACATGCTAACGGAAGTCCCCGGACACTTTTTTTATGGCTTACTTCGAAAAAATTTAATTTTACTGAATTTGATTAATGCAAAATCCTGTTAAATAAAACAAGAATCCAACGACCAAATTAGGACCACAACGAACAAACATGTGGTTGGTTGCCTTCTCATTTTTCTTTCCTCTTTTTTATTTTTGTCCGAAAATTTTATTTTATTTTTTTTTAAATTACAATAGGATTTTGTGTTTTTGTTTGTTCTTTGTGATCCAAATTTGGTCGTTGGCTTCTTGTTTTATTTAACAGGATTTTGCCTCAATTTGATTATTGGACGTTAAATGGGATTTTTAATTTTGATTTAATTTAAATTTCTTAAAATTTAAATTGATTAATTCGTTTGGTACTTAGGAAATAGTATTGATTTTATCAGTGTTAGATCCCCTCAGCTTTTTTCCTACAATATTAAAGATTTATATTAATTATCCGGAGAATGATAGCTAACATGCTAACAGACGTCCCGGGACTCTTTTTTTGTGGGTTAATTCAAAAAATTGTAATTTTTCAAAATTTGTAATGTGTTTATTTTGAGGTTATGTGTGTTACAATTCTCTAAAATAATTATTCTTGAGTGCTACTGACAGCATCGTTACGACAGAGACCTACATTATCGGAATGAAAGAGAGCTGAGAAACTATCCTAACCTTAAAATAATGCACATGCATGAAAATTTTATTTAGCATGTAAGATTTTAATTACTCAACTTTTGATTTAAATGATAAGCTGTAAAAAATAAAATTCTACCTAAATATTTACTTTTGCTATGCCAATTAATGAAAATATTTTTATTTTTAAGTTTAATTAATTTTGTTTTTCAAAACTTGATTTCACTTTTTTTTATCGTACGTAACTTAATGTTTTATATAAAAACTGTCATCTATATATCAAAATATACATATCGAAAAAGGGTAAATCAAAATCTAATTTTTTATTGTAAAATTTCTCAAATTCTTCATTACAATATTAACTAAAATCGAAGAAATAAAAGAATCTATGGAAATCCAAATTGTTTAACATAAAATTTACCATTAAATATGAAACGAGTTGAGTTCGTAATAAAATCTATCGCTTTCAGAAACTCATTCGAATGGTATGTTTGATTTTGAGTTTATTCCAAAATTGGTTTTTGTTACTTTGAAAAGGGTATTGAATAACACCGAAACGTTAGTAGATTTAAAAAAAAATTTTTTGATGACAAAACAAACTAGTGAGATTAGAGAAAAAAGAAGGAAGGGAATTAATAGGTTTCCTTCCTTTTCTTTATTCTTTTTAGGGGTTTTTAGCCTCGGGGAAAAGCTTCAATTTTCGATCGGATGTACGTCCCGTCATCAATCCGTCGTGGTTTCTCCAATGAGCGGAAGTTAGGGGTGGGGAAGTGTGGGGTTGGGTTTAGGAGAAGCGATGACAACTTAGGAGTGGAGAGGTATAGAAAAAAGAGGGTTGCGAAAATAAGGTGAAATGTGACGAGGGGAGGTAGGAGAAATGAGGGGAGGGAAAATAGAGGACACAACGAAAAATGAGATGGGGAAATGATTTAAAGCGATAGAGGGCATAAAGGGAGAGTGAGGGTAGCGCGAATAGGCTGGTGTGGACTAATATCGGGACAAAAAGTCCTGAAACTTGGGAGGAAGTAACTCTATTTCAGTGAGTAGCTCTATTTCCTAAAGTCGCAAAACTGCCCGGAAAAACGAAAAAGATTCAAGTGAATTACTGGACTATTCATGAATGGAACCCAAATTTGGAAATTAAAAAATATAAAAATTATGTTCACCAGAATTGTTAATGTGCGAAAAAGTTATCACCGGCTTCAATAAAAATATTAAGACGAATCAAGACTTAAAAGAAAGTTTTCAGTATACTGATAATGCTCAGGCCAATAAAAAGTCGATAAAATTGTATATTTACCTGTAAATTGAGTTCGCATAATTTGTACCCTAATGAGCTATGCTAAAGTCTCTTGAGGCAATAGTGCAAAGAAAGAAAGTTTGAAAGGTGTCCATTGCGTGGCCGCTCCTGATCCCTCGAAGACTTGAAAAAAAGAGCCTGCTTTCGGGGTCTTCGCAAACCACAGGTGCGAACCCAATTGAAAGATAAATATACAATTTTATCGACTTTTTATTAGTCCGAGCTTCATCAGTATACTGAACGCTTTCTTTTAAGTCTTGATTCGTCTCAATATCTCTATTACAGCCGGAGAGAATTTTTTCTTACATTAACAATTCTGGTGACCACAATTTTTTATATTTTTTAATTTTCAAAATTGGGCTCTATTCACAAATAGAAAAGTAATTCACTTGAATTTTCTCCATTTTTCCAGACAGATTTGCGACTTTAGGAACAGATAAAAGTTAACTTTAAAAATATAGGCTTCATCAAAAGTAAGTTTCTCCACATTTGTTGTTCTTACAAAAACACAAAAATTTTCACCGAGATACGAGAAACCTCATTTAACAGTTAGAAATATTTCGAATTAGCTGTTAGCTCAGCGCGATTTTTTTCACTGAGATAGAGGTACTTTTTCCCAAGTGTCAGAAATTTTTGCCCCGATATTAGTAAGAGGTGTTCTGACTTGGGAATTAAGAAGAGGGGGAAGTAGAGGAGGAAGAAATTCGTGAAGAGCACGGTGACGAAGAGTGAAGTGATGGGATGGGAAATAGGGCGAGTTGGGGAGGAAAAGTATGAGAAGGAAGATTTGACCGATTTAATTTAAGTTTTAATAGGTTATGAAACCCTTTTTTTGGGGGCGACTAATTTGACTAATTTATTTTTATTTTTTTCTATTCGAGACATTTAAGAGTGTCTTATGCAAATGTTATTCTAGGGTTCTTTATTTTTTTAATTTCTAAGAATTTTCTATTTGAATTTTAATCTTGGACGTCAAAGAAGAATATAACTTTTTAAATTATTCTGACTTTAATTTCTTAAATTTTCATTCATAATGATTATTCCTACCAGCAAGGTCGTTATCCAAGTCTCTGTCATCGACTAAGAGTTCGTTGTCGTCCATAAGGTCTGGAGATTGCAACTGTTGCTGGTATGCACGCGAAGCTGCGAGGTGAGCGTGAAACTCTTCACGAGCTTGAAGAATAGCGTCCTCTGGTGCACCATGTTCTAAAGCGGCTTTCAATGTAGCCTCTGGATGACTTGAACCCAGAGGATTGTGAACGAAACGCCTTCTTCGACGAGTATCGTCCTCCCAAGTGTCCAATTTCCAGAATTCTGTCAACCTAAATTTTCAATTCATTAACATAAATCAAATAAAGTCAGCGCATTAGAATTTGTTTTTTACGTAGTAAACAGATACATATATATTTTATTTTAAAATAAAACATACTATTTTTATAAAAAAAGCAATGCTTTATTTTTTATTCAGTGTGTTCAGCAGGGTAATTAAAAAAACATTTACATTTACAAAACGACTGTATATGTTTAAAGCAAATTGAAGTATATTATTGATGCTACTTAAACAGCGTCAAAGCTTTAATAGGAAATATCTTAAATTAATAGAGATATAAGTGATTTTAAGTATAGACCTCTGAATTCCTCCCTATTTTCTCTCTAATTTGAGATTACAGTCTGTCAAGTTAAAGCGTGGGTGGCTTTACTCGCAGTCGGTAAGGTGTATCGACATGATTTTGGTGTAAAAATATTAAGAAGAGCTCCCTCTTTC
>NC_046661.1:4606139-4610324 GCF_010883055.1 Belonocnema kinseyi | reverse complement strand
GAGCTCTTCTTAATATTTTGACACCAAAATCATGTCGATACACCTTACCGACTGCGAGTAAAGCCACCCACGCTTTAACTTGACAGACTGTATGTATAAACAAAAATAATCTTAACGGAATGCCCTAAGGAAATCCCAGAATATTCTGAGGATATCCCATTATTGTCTCGATTTAATATGTCAAGGATACCCCCAATATACAGAAATTCGACAGTTTGGAATATTCCTAGATATGCTGATATATTTACATGTCTATTCAATCGTATAAATTAAATAACTCATTATTTAACAATATTCGATATTTTCTCGTAGAGTCTTTTCTAAAATGACTTCCAGGTAGATTTCGTCATAGTTTTCCGCTGCGAAAAAATAATTTTTTTAAATTATACTGAGCTAGAATTCGGAAGACACCTAATATTTACAATGCATTATAAAAATATTGGATTTCATTTTCAAAATTCCATATATACCGCACAGGATATTGTGTGGATAACCTACACAGCAGATATTTCTATATCCTTGGAGTGTTATATTTTGAAATGTCTTTAGAAACATGCCTTTCATGAGTTGATTTCTTTATTGAGAATTGAAAATATAGCATTCAACAATACATATCGTATTGGATTATTATTTTTTATTATTAAATGTTCCTTAAACAGATAATATATATTGAGTGCTCATTAAACAATTAGTAACTTTCAAAATATTGATTATAATCAATATTTTGAAATAATATAAGTATAAAGCCATTTTCAATACCTGAAAAAAATGTTATTTTCTGTATTTTCAACATTGTTAGTCACATTTTAACATTACTTTAGGGATGCGCGATAAAAAGCCCAAAACGACAAATCACGCGCCCAATGAGAGTCGCGCTCCGTGAAAAAGGCCCGCGAATTAGAAAGCGACTCGCTTCATCGCGATGGATGTATGTATGAGCACGCTCTTACTCGCTCTCTGATTCGCGGGCCTTTTTCACGGACAGCGACTCTTATTAAGCGGGCGCTTTGTCGTTTGGGCTTTTTATCACGGATCCTATTTTAGCTCATAAATCATGTCAAATTATAGTTGATGTAATTTGAACTAGTGATCATAATAATGATTAAATAATAATGATTAAATAACAATTATATCTGCGTACTAAATTGCGCGCGTGGCTCGCAAGTTTAAGCGCGCCTTCTAGTTCTTGTCCTTCGCGCTCAATAATATATTAATCTTACGCTTTGCGTTTCATAATGTATATAATATAATATACGCACTTGGTTTGTCCGCAGATCTTTTAAAATTATAGATCAAAGCATCTAAATCTGACATTTGGCGATTAGAAATCCTCTTTGGTTAAAGCTGCTTCAGCTTTAACTAAGACATTCTCATCACGTATCTCGTACTTTGCACTCGATTTTTGTCGAAAATGCGAATTTTTCGGCATTATGTTCAAAACTATTATATCAAATGTATATTATATTTATTCTTGTACCTCGGTCTCTGGCTGCGTATTCAGATATTGGAAAATAAAATACAAATTTTATTCCCAATAGTGAATGAATTCGTAGAAAATTTCAGTTTTTGTTCATACAGAATTCTTTCTCAATTTATGTTATAATCGTAGTATGACCGCGGAAATTAATTTGGAAGGAATTGAAAAAGAATTCGAGGAAACACATCAAGAACTGTAGCAACATAAAGAAACTAAAATTTCTGGCAAGATTTAAACTTAATTCAAAAATATTTCAAGATATTTTAAAAGATTTTAGAGAAATCAATATATATTTTAAGAAATTTTATCGATTTTAAAGTATTTCGATGAATTTCCGAAGATTTCAAGAGATTTAACAGTCTTTAAAGAGAGAGTGGTACGATGGTCGTGGGGGCTAAACCGTAGGCTTTGGACCCACTCCTTCGGCTTGCGGTTTCGGTTCCCGCCTCTTACTCTGGAAGAGTCTCGGTGGCCCATGCGGTGAACACTAGCCTAGCAAGGGAGTTGTTCATCTCCGAAGAGTCGTGGGACCGGTACCTCTAGAGAAAAAGGTTTTCTCTAAGTACTTAAGGTTTTTGCTCTTGGTGGGTCGGAACCCACCTTAAACTGTAGGTCCCCCTTCCACCACCAAGTAAGTGTGTGGAGGGTGTGTAAAGGAATAGAGAAGGTGTAAGAAAAATGTAAACCCTTAGGGGACACATAAGAAGCTTCCATTCCAGTCTTTAAAGAATGCAAGAACATTATTCATATTTTAAAAACACAAACCCAAGACGACTTTCTCGGTTCCAGTTCTACCTCCCCCCTCTCCCAACCCTCCCTTATTAACTGAAGTTTTTGGTGGGACGGACGTTAGAACTACAATCTCCACCATATGACGATTTGATGCTTAACTTTGACATAATTTCGACTCAGAAAATAAACTTATTGCATAAAGGTGTTAATTGGGCGTATAATCTAAACAACGAATAATACAAACTAAAAAATAGCCTCGGAAAGGACTGGAACTTTTAATGACAAAAGCCATACACATGGAAAATCTAAAGGTCATGTTTCAGGCGACGAATGGAGACTGGGTGTTTGGAATGCTAGGGGAGTAAAAGATCTCAAGGTAAAAGAATTGCGTGAAACTATGGACGCGAAGAAACTAGATATTTTATGTGTGCCCGAAACAAAGAAAAAGGGATGCGAACCTAAAGACATAAAAAACGGCGTGTTGAAAGGCGGATTTGAAATATGGTCAAGAGTAGACTGTGAATCACATGGTAAACAAGGAGTAGGTCTGATTTTGAATGAAAGAGCAAAGCAGCATCTCGGAGACCATGGTTTCGTGTCTCCCTGACTCCTGTGGGCTAGAATGAAAGTAGGAATCAGAAGACTATTTATCATAGCATGCTACGCGCCGGTTGATAGTGATCCTACAGAAGTAAAAGACACCTTCTGGGACACTTTAAATGACACAATAAACATTTGCGAACATGGGGAAAGAATAATTCTACTAGGAGACATGAACGGTTGGGTGGACATCCAAAATCAGGATACAGAAAGAGTATTAGGTAATTTTGGGGATCCAAGAACAAACTAAAACGGAGATAAATTAGTTGGTATATGCTTAGAAAGGGGTCTGTTTATTAAAAATACTTGGTTTAGGTATAAAATTATCCACATGTACACCTGGTCTAAAAGAAATAACCGCAGTATAATTGACTTTGTTGTTGCAGATGAAAGACTAAGGGAGTTAGTCAAAGATACAAGAGTCATGAGGGGTCCTGAATGCAATACTGATCATTACCTCCAGATCTCAAAAATTAACTTAGGTCGGGGATGGAGAAAAAAGAGAACCAAGAAAGCAAAACAAACGCGAATCAAAATTGAGAACCTACAAAAACCGGATGTGCGAATAGATTTCCAAAATAAGATAATCGAAAGCATAGATAGGGCAACATGGGAGGACCGTATAAAAAACAAAGATATAGAGGGCGCCTGGACAATGTTACGGGATATCCTGGTTAGATGTACGATCGAAGTGTGTGGTACCGCAGTTGCAGGAAGAATGTCTGGTGATGTCTGGTGGAATGATGAAATTCAGGCTGCCCAAGAAGCAAAAAGAAAAGCGTACAAGAGAACTTTGAACATCGCAGGTCTTAGCAATGATGAAAGAAATAGACGTAGAAATGATTATAGACGCGAAAACAGGATACTTAAACGATTAGTTAAAGAAAGTAACGATACAATTAGAACAGAAGAAGAGATAAAAATACAAAACGACTTTGAAGGAAGCAGGAAACTACTTTATAAAAAAATGAAAGGAAACAAAAGTACAGAAATTGTCAACATGAGAAATAGTAAGGGGGAAATGGTATATGATGCAGACGGAATACTAGAGGCTTTCAGAGACTATTTTAGAACACAATTCGGAGACGAAGCTATAGGACACCACAACTGCGATGTTGAACACGACGCGATGGAAAACTCAATTGAAAAAGTCCGTGTCACTGAGGTTAGTGATATAATTAAGAACTTGAAAAACGGTAAGGCTGCCGGGGTAGACGGTATTAACGCTGAAATGCTTAACCACGGTGGCGCGTGCATACCACATAGACTGTGCAAATTGATAAATTTATGTTTCGAGATGGGAGACATCCCAGACGATTGGAAAGAAGCGATTATCGTACCAATATACAAGAGAAAGGGAGATAAAAGCGAGTGCA
>NC_046661.1:4576887-4606039 GCF_010883055.1 Belonocnema kinseyi | reverse complement strand
ATGCCAGGAAGGTCATGTACGGATCAAATATTTAGCTTAAGGCAAATAACAGAAAAAAGTTTAAGAGTAGGAAAAAAAGTTTTCTGTGCATTTGTTGACCTAAAAAAAATGTTTGACAAGGTAGATAGAAGTAAACTTTGGGAAGTCCTGAAAGAGTATGGAGTTAATGGATGGATCCTACAAGCTATAAAAACAATATGGTGGATCTCGAAACAGTAAGGATACGTGGGTTAGCGTTCGCAGATGATAAGGTTGTTATGGCAGAGTCTATCGAAGACCTACAAAGAATGTTGAATAAACTAGATGCAAGCATGAAGAGCATGGGCCTCAAAATTAGCGCAAATAAAAAAAAAACTATGGTTTCGAAGGAAAGAGTGAGAAAACACCATGCAATATTTTATTAAATGATGAGAGAATGGAACAAGTTGATAAGTTCGTATACCTTGGTAGCTTATTTACTAGGGACTGGAAGATAGATGAGGAATTATATAGACGAATAAATGAAGGTAAGAAGGTTATTGGTAGAGCAGGTCCCCTTATCAGAAGTACAAATTTATCAAATAAAGCTAAAATGGGAATACATAATTCTATATTTGTACCGACTGTACTATACGGTAGCGAGACATGGACTTAACAAGAAAAAGATAAGAGTAAAATTAACGCAATTGACATGAGATTCATGCGCATAATTTGCGGGAAACCCCTGATGGACAAAGTAAGTAACGAGATAACTCTTAAAGAATATGGTGCAGAAGAGACGCTAGTAGACACATGGGAAAGAAATCGGTTAAGATGGTTCGGACATGTTGAGAGAATGCCAAATGAACGACTAACGAAACAAGTGTATCAAGGTAAGGTAAATGGCAGCGTGCCCAGAGGTAGACCGCGGAAAGAATGGTTAGAATGCAGAATTTAATAACCGATGCAAATAATTTAGCGTATCATTCAAATTCTACAATCAAAAGTATCATGCCACTTTTTCATTTTTTAACTGTTTGAAATAATACTCTACTTCTGAATAGATATTTGTTCTCAAATCTTTTAATATTATATGATATTTAAATCGCTTGATCGTAATGTATTAAAAGTCAATTCTTAGAGCGCTGCTTACGAGTTTCACATAAATAATACGAATTCTCATATAGAAGGTCAAAAGATCGAAATAGGAATACTTTGATAATTCTGTTGCAAAGTTCCATTTCAATAATTTTGGAATACTTGATTAAATACTTAAAGAAATTGACATTAATTTTTTCTTCATTCGTTTGTCATGAAAATTTAGTTAGAAAAGGATTGATTTGAGTTTCTTTATGAATACTTTGAGGGGTCGTAAAATGTTCAATTTCATATTTTGTTTTTTTAATTTAATTTTTTATCTTAAATCTTATTTGTATAAATATACAATATACAATCTCAAACTTTTAGTGATCAACAAAAGATCAAACAAAAATATCGATATCCAACATTGAGGAAAAACATCGGTGTTAAAAACAACGACATCTAAAGCAGAATATCGATGTTTCGATGGGTTTCGATGGTTTTCGATGTCGAAGTCCCATCACTATTTTAAATAACCAAAGTTCAGCTAATATAGTTTTCACTTACTTGGCGGCCAACGGATCCATATATCCCCAAGCACCGTGCTTATTCGTAAGAATATTGCGCACTTTTTCCAAAATACGACTGGCCATTACGTTGTCCCGTCTTCGAGAGGCTGTTATCAAGTGATCGCATTTTCTTTCTTCCTCTCGACGATCTAATAACGTTTGTGCACAATGGGACTAAAAATAAATAAAAGAGAATTTTATTAGCATTAACATTCAATAAATAACTATAAGTTACAATAAATACATTAGAACAATTTTAAACTTTGTTCCCATATGTTTTTCGAAGGAAAGGAAAGGAAACATGGAAACGAATATTGCCGGAGACGCAAGCCGGCTTTAGGGAGGGAAGGAGCACTATTGACAATATTTACGTTTTGCAGCACGTGGTGGATAGAGAACTAACCAAAAAGTGTTCCAAAGTGTACGCGTTTTTTGTAGAGCTAAAGGGCGCGTTCCCTTCGGTGGATAGGGAGAGGTTGTACGAGACAATGGAAGAGAGGGGAGTGAAGAGGGGTCTGATCGAGAGGGCAAGGGAGGTATATGAGGAGACGAAGGATAGGTTGAGACGTGGGGAGGGAATCTCTGAGGGATTTTGGATGGATAGAGGGTTGAGGCAAGGTTGCTCGCTTAGCCCAAGGCTTTTTGCAATTTTAATCGCGGATATGGAAAGTAAGAGCGACGAGGCTTTAAAGGAGATAAAGAATAGGGGGGTGGATGGTGATACAAAAGAGAGGGTGAGAAGGGCAAATGCGTTGATGAGGCAGGTATGGGTACTGGGGAAGAGGTTGTTCGCAGATGATTTTGTAAGGAGAATGATATTGCTTGGTTCGCTAGTGATGAGTGTCTTATTTTAAGGAGTCAAGGTGTGGGGGTGGAAGGTGAGGGAGCAGGTAAATAGGATACAGGAGAGGTATGTGAAGTGGACGCTGGGGTTGGCAAAGAATACGCCGGACTCTATTGTCATGAGGGAGATAGGAAGAACGAGTTTAGGTATTACAATAGGACTTTCAGCATGTAAATATGAGGAGACATTTTTGGAAGAGGGGGGAAGTTAGCTGGTTAGGGAGTGTTGGTGGGAGAAGAAAAACAGACGTAGTTGCGCAAATATGGTGGTAGAAAAGGACAGGTATTTTAGAACGAATTTATTTTAGATAGGTTAAGCGAGAAGCATGGACCAGGAAAGAAGGTATATGAGGTGGTTCAAAAGAATATCATGGAGAAAGAGAAGGAAGAAGGAGATGAGAGAATAAGAGAGCCAAGGTTTAACGGGAACTATGTGTCGATTATGGCCAGGGAGAGAGCGCAATATTTGTGTGAGAAAGGAGAGCAAGGAAGCCAGGAACTTATTGCGAGAATGAGATGCGGTTGCATGGAGAATTATAATAGGTTCTGGCTTTTAAGAGAGAAGAAATTGTGTGAATTGTGCGGGAAGGGGAATGCAAAAGTTGAGCACTGGATGGAGGAATGTGAAGAGGTGAAAAGGAGTGGGATAAGCATGGAGGTATTGTTGTATGAATGGGGAAAAAAGGACAGTAGCATGGATGAAGGCAGTGTTGCGTAAGATGAAGAAGAAGAGAAGGAAGGAGGAAGAGGAATGGAGAAGGAAAGATTGTAAATAGGAAAGGAAGTAGGTGAAAGAAAACTGTAAATATTATAAATAGTCGTTAAGTATTAGGTGTTAGCCGCGGAGACAGAGGCTGGCAATGCAAGGCATAGCGAAAAAAGAGGGACATGCGTGCGAAGCCAGGCGAGGCGCAGCGAGGAAGGTTACGCTATAGAAGCGAGTAGATTAGTTATAAGGTATGGATGGATGTTAATTCGTAAGAGATAGTTGTAAGAAAATTCTCTAAAAAAGGAAGTGTAAGCAAGTAAATTTCTTAAAAATTTTAAAACTGAAGTAATCGAATTTAATGAGCTAACTAATTCTTATTGTGGGATCGTTTCGCCTCGCATTAAAAATGTTAAATTTTCGCGAATTTTTAACTATTTGAAAATATAAATATACGAGGTGCCATCGAAAAACCTTATTGGATAAGCAAACTTAAACCATATTAAGATAAATTGTTTGTGGTTTTTCTCCTGAAGGTTTAAGATTTTTTCTATTTTACAGCTTATGAAATATTCAACTGAGAAAAGAAAATTTTAAATAAACATACGGGGACTTCCGTTTCCGGCATGAAAGTGTATGGTTTGGGCCCAGATAGCAAACGTGCGGGGCACGTTACACGTACGGTGTGCGATGCACGCGGCGCGTGCAGGGTGCGAGTTAAATGCGTCGCATATGATGAGGGTCATGTACATGCGAGGTATACTCCTCGCACTTTGTGATGAGCATGAAGTGCGAGCACAATGAGAGCACAATGCATGCATGAGTCGTTACAATTTGTTTAGTAAGTTAACAGTATAAATAAACAAATTCAAAATATTTTTATCGGCTTCAATTTGTAATAACAATAATGCATAGGACAGAACTTTTTTTTTATCTTCATAAAAAAAATAATTTCCCACGAATTTATATAGTGTGAAAAACTATTTTGAAAATTTGTTTTATTTTTTTAATATGTATTTAATAAAATATTAAAACTAATATGAAAAAAATTATGGATTTTGTTATTTCATTAAATAGTTTTTTTTTAATTTCACCGAGTCATTGGCTCCATGTTATTTTAACCCCAGCACCAGCGGCCGACCAACGGACCGAACCAAACCACTTGGCTCAGTCCCTAACCCATGATCTTGCAATTTACTGATGACAGGAAAAGTCACGGTTTCGCGGTTTTTAATTGTGATGTATTTGTTTTATAAGTTTGCTGAATACATACGCGATCCTGACGCATTATATTTCTGGACAATTAGAAAAATAAAAAAATGGTCGAATAAATTCCAGCGATATAACTGTTTGTTCTACTTCTGTGGTAAGTACATAAATAATATAACCTCAATTCTATTACTCACTTTAGGCTTCTATAGGAAAGTATTTTTCTATATTATTCTCACTAATTATTTGAAAGTGCATTTTTTTATTACTTAAATCTAGGAAATACTTCAAATGCTTTAAAAGTGATCTATTAGTATAACAAAACATCACATATCATAATTTCTGTTCTTGAGAGAGAAAAAACAAAATGGGATTTTGTACTCAATTACCATAATCATTAGAGTGGAGCGAAAAAATAAAAAGTCGGCTTTTCGAAACAGCCGAGTGCGGAAAAGTTGTGAACCGACGTACCTAAGAACATATTCAATTTTCAGCCCGATCGAATAATATCTTCTGCCTCCGAAAACTCCTCAAAAATGTGAAATTTTAACGAAAAATTGCATTTTTTGCTAAAAAATGTTAAATGTTAATAAAATGTATGAATTATATGTATAAGTACAGTTTTATAATAAACGATATTTTTCTTGTTTAAAAAAACATTTGTAGACCGTAACACACGTGCCTGACAAGAATGGAACAACAAGACAAGCAACAGAGGAGCAACAGACAGGAGAATATTCGGAGAACGACAGTCTGTTTTGGTAAAGATATTCACAATAAGGATTTTTTGTCTATTTAGTAAGACTAACACTTTTTTCCTACGCCGTTTAAACTCATTTTTTCCCACTCCTTGCTGCCCACTCCCCACTCCCACTCCTTGCTGCCACGCTGCGGCGCGATCCGGCGACTTCATTTGTTGCGTGCGTTGGTTCTGTTGAGACACGTCGAAACCTGTCGGGACAAAGCTAGAGCACGAAGCTTTCTGTAGGGTAGCGGATGGCATCCTTTTTCTTTTGTGATATTCGCTGCCTTTACGGAGTTTAGGAGCTATCGCTGTTCTTCTATGTAATAGTCTTTTTGTTAGACCACGTTGTCTTCCTAGTGTACAATGTCTCATTTGTTTATATTGGGCTTAGAGTACACGTTTTGTTCCTAAAATTTTTCATTTGGCGCTTCTGTCATATTCTTGTTGCTGTATCTTCTCTTTCATACTTCTGTTCAATCTGGTATGAAGATTTTATTAAAGGCTGTGCTTTAGAAAGGCAAAGTTTATTTCCCGAAGAGGGAAAGAAAGAATTTGCTCTTGCAAATGTTCAGACCTTGCTTTATGCTCTTGTGCCAAAGAGAGAAAAGTTCCACAGAGAGAACACGAGTTTCTTATTGATCAGAGAACAGTCCGAAAAATGGTCATCGGTACTCTTGACAAAGAAACAACCGCTGTTCTTCAAAAGAGGGAGGCCAGGAAAACACAAGAAACTGCCCGACTTCTAAAGTTGCCAGATGGTACTTCCAGAGGCAGGGAAGTAGATTTGCCAGCCGATGAGAATAGCAATCTTGGTAGTATTGAATGTCCTACCAAGAGTGATACTAACAATGATGATTTCTGCCCATCGACTTTAAAAGGGCAGCAACTTTCTTTCTGTCAAAATCGTTTAGTTATTTCTAAAACATCTCTAGTCAGCGATAGGTACGGCTTGTCGGACAGTTTCGTCGCATCCATAGCCTCAGCTGTCTTGCAGGATGTCGGTTTGGTGTCCGAGAATAATTTTACAAACGTCATTGATAGAAATAAATTTAGGCGGGAACGCTTAAGGGTAAGGAGAGAGATGAGAGAGATATCTACTGAGAGTATTGAAACACCTTTGTTGGGGTTGTAGTCTGACGGGCGCAAAGACAAAACCCTTATCTTAGTATACCGCAGATGTGTCCAAGAGGAACATATCACTATTGTACGAGAGCCAGGATCATTATACTGGGACATATTACTCCTACTACAAGCAAAGCCGTATCGATCTCCACGGGTCTGATGAATTTCTCAAGGCTAAGGCCGACAACATAGACATTGACAATATTTCAGCTATAGGTGCAGACGGAACTAATACAAATACAGGACACGTGGGAGGAGTTATTCGTCTTATTAAGGAAAAATTAAACCGCCCATTGCAGTGGCTGATTTGCCTTCTTCATTGAAATGAATTGCCTCTTAGACAACTATTTAACTTACTTGATGGCGAGACTACTGGCCCTTTAAGTTATAAAGGGCCCATCGGCCAGCAATTATCAAAGTGCACTTCTTTGCCCGTAGTTGAATTCCCACCAATCTCCTCAAACGTTCAAAACTTAACTTTAACTGATCTCAGTACCGACCAAAAATACCTCCTCTACATGATCCGTGCCATCGAAATTGGAGTTTGCCCCGAGGACCTGGCCAAACACGATCCAGGCCCTATTTCTCATTCGCGATGGCTGACTACAGCCAACAGAATTATTCGAATGTACGTAGGAACATCAAATCCATCCCCAGAGGTGGTATCAATTGTGAATTATGTCATGAAAGTATATGGCCCTGTTTGGTTTATAATCAAAAGCGACCCATCTTGCATAAAAGGTGCCAGGTATGTGTGGTCTCTAATTCGACACTCGCGGTTTCTCCCTGAAGACCAAAGGAAAGTTGTTGATAGGGTGATTCAAACAAACGGCTTTTTTGCCATCCAGAAAACTTGCAGCTTGCGATCTCTGACGAGAGGCCCCATGTCAGAGAGCTTGCAAAACGTCGCATTTCAAAATACAGAATGTCTGAAATACAAGATGGGACCATTAGGCTAAATATCTTTACCCCCAGCTTCCATGCCACACGCAAGCTGTGGAAAGATACGTCCAGGTTGTCACGGATGCAGCCACTCATGTCTGTGGGGAGAAACAGCGACATGGTTTGATACTTACGAAATTGACTTCGCGGTCACAAATGCCGATTTGGAACACAAAAAACCAATACAGGTTCTAAACAGGATATTTATGAGTACTCATGATACCGAAACGTTATGTGATTACAATGCCATTCAACGGCATTTAAATTTCACTGTTTTGAGAATCCGTGTTAACAATTGTTAACTCACACTATGCTAATGGGTGGTAGGTTGGGTGCATGGTGTGGGAGGAATTCGGAGTGCAGCCACCTTCACGCGGTGAGTTCTGAGTCACTGAATCTTCGAATTCTGTGAGCCGAAAGCTGTACAAATGTATTACTACAAATGAAAATGGTAAAATCCTTTCTTAGCTTATAATATGATCTCATTTGGGCTGGGAAACATATTAAATACAGCATACTAGACTTGTCCAAACATAATATACAGGTAGCTTTACCACGAAAAAAATTGACATAAAAATGTACTTATACATATTAGTTTATAAGTTTTATTAACACTTAACATTTTTTAGCAAAAAATGCAATTTTTGGTTAAAATCTTACATTTTTGAGGAGGCAAAAGATATTATTCGATCGGGCTGAAATTTTAATATATTCTTAGGTACATCGGTTCACAACTTTTCCGCACTCGGCTGCTTCGAAAAGCCGACTTTTTATTTTTTCGCTCCACCCTAATAATCGTTTCTCAAAAACCAACTCAACTTTAACCACGCTTTTCAGCAAAAGTAAATTCGTTAATTTACACATTTCTTACATTTATTGGTAAGCCAAAACCTAATAAAGTGATTGAAACTGCAAAACAATGATTTTCGACAAAAGTGAGCTTTGCTGGAACCTCCCAAATGTCAACCGCTCTCTAGTGTCACTAAAAATCTCCCAAATGTGAACTATTTCTCTCTTATATGTCAACTTAACTCTCCCACCTTTCGATAAAACTTTTGTGAAACATTTAATTATTTACATTAGAAATTTCTTCGATTTAGCACATTGCCAGATAACAATGTGCGCGTACGATGATGGCATATTGATTTTCACGCGTGTGGATTGCCCTGCACGCCGCGGTATCGCCCGAACAGATCAATGCGCAGTCAATTTCGATGCATATCGCTCGCACGTATGAAGGTTGCATGCATGACGGTGACATGCGAGTTCTAAATTTATGCTTTATATTAGACACAACCGATTACTCATTCAAAATAGGGAAATTTCTCATAGTAATAATAAATATTATATTTTGTATTATTTGATTGAGTAGATTTCAAAAAATAAAAAAGCACGATATTAAAAGAAAAAAAAGGTTATGTTTGGACGCCCTTAACGTCAAAACTGCGTTGATCCAATGAACAGATTTTAAAAAAACCCAAGCGTCAACACCGACAAGGACTGCAATTTAACTATGTTATAATAAAACGTGGAAGTAAAGCGGGGAAAAGTTTAAGTTTAAGCACTAAATCACGGACTGACGCTTCTTCTTACTTCTTCCTTCTTACTTCTACCTGCTTCGCTGCAGATAGGAGTGCACCAGTGCACGATAAGCGAATACTTTATTAGTGAGTGCGTCGCGCAAAGGCCATTAACATTTCCAACAACTGAGCGCGCTTTTTACACATTTTGTCTCAAGTTGAAAGTATGATCATCATTTTAAAATTGATCAAAATTCAATTGAAGATTTAAAATGTATTAATTTATTTAAACAATAAGTACTCAAAGTTAGAAAAATTCGATTAAACTTTAAAGATGATTATTACAGAATTAATCATTAATTGTCGGCAGGATGGACGCACGTGTGCGTCGCAGACAGCCTGCCATACGCAGTCACACGCGAGGTACGCCGTGATGGCGATATGAGACGCATTATGCACGCACTCTACCTACCCATGACAGCATTACTACAGGTGATGACAGCATGCGTGCGTTATGTCTCGCACAGCGTGCCTCGCAGGCATGCGAGCACTGTGCGTTGCACGATTGTTATCTGGGTTTAAAATGGAACACATGACATTTGATGTCTAAAATCATCCAAATGACTGTGCTAGGGCAAAAGAAGTGACATTTCTCAAGCCTGTTTCCTTTTTTTCGAACGTAGCTTATGGATGCACAGCCATTAATGCAACAGCAAATCATTTTGCAAACACAAGAATGTCTCACTTTTATCAGAGTCTATTTACATTCACGACCTAACCGACAAAACGATGACAAGCATGTATGTTGTTTGTTTACAGCCGGCTTCTCTGGCAGACCGAAGGAACCGAATGGAAACTCACAAAGTAATCGCAATACTTTTTTTGCAACGGTAAAAAGTTTAAAAAATATAAAAGATATATAAGGCCTGTTGACTGCTACTTACAGATGATGCGTTTGAAGTGTAGCAGTCAACAGGCGTTATACGTCACATATTTTTTTTAACTTTTTACCGTTGCAAAAAGAACTATTGCGATTATTCCGTGATCTTCTATAGGGAATTTTAACGTAGAATGCGAATTTCAACAATTTAAAAGTTGAGTTTGCTGTTTTTTAAAGTTTTTTTAGAAGGAACCGAATGGGGACCCAATTGGGTCTTTACGAGTAGTTTGTAGAGTCTCCATTCTGATCCTTCGATCCGGCAGGATTACTGCGGACGCCATCATTTGCATAACTTGTATTTCAATGGAAAAGTTCGTTAATAGGAAAAGCGATAGGGTGGAGAAAAGAAGTAGTGAAGAAAAAGTAGCGACAGGATCTGCCCTTAAAAATCCTAAAATGTACAGAAAGCCACCGAAAAAGGAACAAAATCGACCGGGGAGAAAGAAGAGGTGGAAGAAGAAGAAAAAGCTGAACGTAGAGGGCAAATAGAAGATCAAATTTTACAGTTTAGTGACATGCGAAAAATAATCTTAGAAGTAATAAGGATGCATGAAAAAAGCAGGAGAAACGGGGAGAGAAAATAAAGAAAGAAAAGGGATAGGTAGAGAGAAGGTGGACCAGAATAGCAAGATTTAGATTGGGAAACGAGGTAAGGGAGGGGATGTACTGGGAAAAAAAAGAGAAGAGAAAGTGTGTAGAATATGTGAATGGGAAGAGGAAACATGGGAACATGTATGGGAAGGATGTAGGAGAGGGATAAAAGATAAAGGAAGCTGGCAAGAAAATGTGGATAAGATTCTAGGGGAAGATGGATTAGGAGAAGAATGGATGAAGCAGTTGAAGGGTGCTAGAGGAGCGAATGAGAGAGAATGAAAGAATGCACGTGAAAAAAGGTAAATGGAGGTATAAAAAAGTGAAAGAAAAAGGAAACGGAAGTCGCTTAGATTAGAAGCGTAAAAATTGTAAGTAATGGTAAAGTAAAAGTTAAGTAAATGGTTGTAAATATTTGTATATATAGAAAGGATAACAATGTAAAAAAGTATAGATATAAACGGAAAGATTGTAAGGACTGGAAGTCATGTAAACCCTTAGGGGACACATTATGAATAAAGAAAAAATAAAGAAAGAAATTAGGTGGAAAATGGCCAAGGTTACGAGAGAAATTAGGAAACGGGCACAAGTCAGGGCAAAACTAGAAGAAAGAATGCAGACGCTCAAACAAAGATTAGAAACGCAGGAAAAGCCTAATAAAAGGGTAGAGGAACTGCAAGTTAGAATTAAAAAATAGAAAGCTCAAAACGGGAATTTAGAGGTGGTGAGAGTGAGAATAGGGAAGAGGAAAGACTGAGAAAATATAACAAAGAAAAGAAAAAAAAGAGAGAGGAAAGAAAAAGAAACATAATGATAAAGGAACTAAGATTAGAGGGAAAAGAGTTGAAGGAAGTAGTGGAATAAGTACTAAAAAGGATTGATGCTATGGTAGATATAGAGGAAGTGCGAAGTGTAGAAAATGAAGAGCGAAGAGGGCAGGGAATGGTACTGGTGAAACTAAAGAAATGGAAAAATAAGAGGGAATTAATGACAAAGAAGAGGTTTCTATATGGAAGCCCGTAGAGAATAGAGGATGATTTGACATGGGTAGAAAGAAGGATGCAGTATAAATTAAGGAAAATAGCGGAAGATGAAAGAAAGAAGGGAAAGAGAACATGGGTTAAGTATGAGAGAATAAATATAGACAGAGTATGGCGGGAATGGGATGAAGAAAGGAAGAGATAATAAGAAATGAGATATCGGGAAACTAGGAGAGAAAGGAACGGGTGATATAGAAATAAGAAAGAGAAGGAAACAAAAAGGGATAAGAAACGAAAGTAGGGAAGATTGCAGGATATGCTACTGGAATATAGCAGGTTTGAAAAGAAAGTATAAAGAGTTTATGACAAATTTGACAAAATGGAAATTCATAGTAATCTTGGAGACGTAGCTAGATTAAAAAGGATGGGAACGTGTAAGGTGAAGATTACCAACCGGTTACAAATAGCAGGTTCAAAATGCAAAGAAGAAGAATAAAAAAGGCAAAGCAATGGGAGAAATGGTGATGGCAATAAGGAACAAATGTATAACAGAGAAGGATAACAAAGAGATAAAGGAACAAAAAGAAGGAGTAATAGAAGAAGAGATAAATATGAGAGGAGAGAGGTGGAAGATAGTGGGGGCGTATGTTAACGGTAATATACAGGAGAAATCTGAGGGTTTAAGAGAACTTATGGAAGACAATAAGCAAGACTTATGATAGGAGAAGATTTTAATCTGAGAATAGGAGAATAGGAAAAGACATTGTTAAAGAGTCTAGAGGAGATGGGATGGTTTATCTTGAATGGAAATATAGAGGAGTATGAGGAAGGTGAATAAACACATTCAGGAGGAAAAAGGGGAACAGTAATTGATTATGTGGTAGTGGACGGCGAGACTCGAGAGAAGGTAGGAAACCTAGAAGGTAGGTAACAAGAGGTAGGAAATTTTATAGATTTGGATCACTAGCACACGTGCCAGTATAAGGTTTTTGAGTCACCTGGATACCCTCAATATCTGTAACAATGTAAAGATCGTGATTTAACATTTTTTGTACTAAATATGGACCTTTAAATTTAGAAAGGAGTTTTTTAATTATTCCAGATGTCGTGTTGGTATTGTGAATCATAACGTAATCATCTACATTGTATATAATTGAAGAATTCCTCTTTTTATCGTAATATCGTTTGTTTACTGACTGATTATATTTGATACTATCCGAAGCTTTTTGTCGAGCAGTTTGAAGATCACGCTCGCTGTCACTTTAAACTTCCTCTAAGAGCAGGCATACGTAATCGGTTATTTGTCCTTTATGATCAACACCGAATAACAATTGGCTAGGTGTATTTCCCGTGTATCGACAAACTGTGTTATTTATAGCAAATGCCACTTGATCTAATATCAGATCCCATCTATCTGGACTTTCGCATAACTTAGCAATTATGGGAGTAATCACGCGATTGAATCTTTCAACCTGTCCATTGGTATGAGGCGTGCCTACCGCAACAAGAACATGATCTACCATTTCGAATTTTAAAAATTCCGTAAAGACGTTAAATGTAAACGTAGGTCCACGTTCTATAATTATACACTTGGGTCTACTATATCTACATAAATATTCTCTCATGTGTTTAATTGTATCTTCAGATTTAGTCGATTTACAAAGATAGAATTTTACAAATTTAGTAAACCCATCAAGTATTACAAGCAGATGTTTAAATGCTTTACCCGTTTTCTCAAAGGGACCACAGTCAACGGCGAATATTCAATGCATCGGAGACAGTTCGCGACATACTCTTCAATTTTTCCATGCATTTGAGGAAACCAGTAAATCTAGGAAACATTGTTAACAGTTTTATGCACCCCAACATGTCCTAAATCATCATGACAAGATATAATTATGTTTTTTTCATTGATTGTGATACGTAGAATAACAATTTCTTATTTTTGTCTTTCCGCTAAACATATTTCAACGTCTCAGTTTTGACAAATTGATGGAGTACTTTCGAACGTATCCCCCTCTATTACGTGGATACAGCGGCTTAACGCGTCGACGTGGTTCATGGATTTGCCGTGTCGATGTACACGTTCGTAAACGTATCTTTCCAAGAAACGTGCCTATTGCAACTTTATTGGGCTAGAGTCAAGGTATGGAAACGATGCAGCTCCTTTGAATTTCCAGGTATCGGATAATTTTGAGTAGCCTTAATGAGTTCCTCACTGAGACGAATACCTTCCTCGCTTACACAATAACCGAGATCGTTTATTTCCGTTTGAGCAAAATGACATTTGTCCAGTCGAAATTCTAAGTTTGCGTAAGGTCGCAAGGTTCTTGTCGAGATTTCGAGAAGCTACCAAGGTATCATCTAAATACAAAAGTATTTTATCTTTCCTCATGAGAGGTGCAAATATAGAATTTATTTAACGTTGAAAAGCTCGGGGCGCGTTAGTCAGGTCAAAAGGCATGCTTAAATATTCGAGTTATTAGTTCTCATAAATCCTCTATCTTGCAAGTTATCCAAAATTATCTGTTATTTTTCTTTATTGGCGAAAGATAATCGTCGCGGTCGAAAACTAATAGGTTGCTGATGTTTGAGTTCAATCGACATTTCAAAATCGGGTTCTGTTTTCTCCGCATTAAAATGCTCAAGACAATCAGTTTTGTAAACCTCGCGTATTTTCTTTATCGCATCCTCAGCGATATAATATAATATATAATGTATTTGAGACATCTGGTTTATTTCTTGCTAAACTTCATATAATCTACTATCAACTTGATCGACGTGTCTCTTCAAAATCTCAAGATTTTCTCCAACTATACTAATTGTTATTCCCGGACGCATCTCAAAATCACGACCTAGTAAGGCGATTGCATGCATCGTTTCATCGGGAACAATATGAAATCTGGAAGGGCTGACCGCAAAGTATTAGGTACAAAACTATTCTTAATAAGGCTAAACGACGAACCTGAATCTATCATAGCGTTGATTAAAAACTTACAAACAGTACCGCTTCCGTCGTCTGCTATGAAGTTCACTGGAACAATATATGCTGGCTTGAGATACGTGGTTTGTACGACGTTCATTGACCTCGTCGAATCAGGCTGTACAAACTTCGTTGGATTTGACGTTAGTTGTGGGCAGTTCTTCGCTCACTGACTGGAAGAATTACAACGGGAACAAGTTCCGTTCGCACCTATGGAAGGTGTCCTGCACTGCGACGCGATGTGTCCCATTTTGCAGCACTTATAGCACTTTATAAACTTTTTGTCGTCGACCACTTCACTTTCAATACTTTTCGTGCCGGACTTTAATTATTTTCGACTTTTCACGTCAGTTATTTTTTTGTCCGAGAGACTAATTTCTTCGAATGCCTTAAGCAAGTCCGTTTTTGGTTGGTACACGGTTCGCTAGGATAATTTTTTCATGGAAATAGCTTGCGAATGATTCATCAGTCTGCCACATTCGTGCATTAGATTCTTTTCCTGAGGGTCAGTTTCGCAGGTGTAAAGTCGCACATTTATTGCATCTCGCGCAAAAGGTCTGGTATACTGAATGCTAAATGTTCCGCCCTCCAGTGAAACCAGCTAAGTGCTGTGCCTTCTAAACGCGAGCTAATCCGGACCTTAGGCGCGTTATCGTCGACATCATAAACCGTTTTCAAGAGAAGTAGCTGTTGTTTCCAGTTCCTGAAAGTATTTTCGGTGCCGTCGAACTCACCTAGGAGGTCTTTGATCACCCGAATCCAACCAGTCGACGAGGATGGACCATTTGAGGCAAGACCAGGCAGGATCAGACAGGGCCGAATTAAGGCGAAGGCGATGCAGGCGAGCGCCTGATCCTCCTACGATCGCAGGGCCGCGAGAGCGACAAACGAGGGCGCCAACTGAAGGTAACAAGCAAGCCAAATTAGCTTCTGCATGCAGCTTAAATTGAGCTTCGTTCGCCCCTGACACCAGGCGATACTACCCCAATCTGTCGCTCTCGTGTCAAAAGAACCCGTTCTCGTTCAAGAAGTTCTCTCTTCCGTCGCGACAATTATCTTTCGCGTACCATATTAGCTGGGACATTGGCGTTATTTAGAGCTTGACCGGGAAGATCGACGCGATTTTCATGCTGTTGTCCAGCTTCGTTTCTTCTCTGCACATCAGCCATTCTTCGATCGTTCTCGCGTCTTTATTGATGCAAACCTCTTTGCTCATCCAAAGCTCTTCGTTTTTCTAAAGCTCTTCGTTCATCTACATCTCTTTGTTCATCTAAACTCTTTTTTCTTCGACAGCTAGCTCTTCTGCGAGTCTCTGCTCTTCAGTTATTCTACGTTCTTCGGCATCCAAAATATCCCAGATGTTCGAGTCAATTGCTGACAACCGAGTTGACAACTCTGGTTTGTTACCAAAAATTGGCAGACCTCTAATCCGTAAAATTTTTTTAAATGGACAAATGTGTATTCATTTGGATCTCCCACTCTTTGAAGCATTTTTCAGAATTCGACACACGATTTTCTAGAAAAAATACAATAAAAACTTTCACGTCTAATGTTGATGTCTGAATTTGTAGTCCGCGGGGAGAAGGATAAACGAGAAATAATAAGCGAACGGATATTTTAATAATCACAAGTTTATTCAGTTTACGTTCACACGTTCCTTGGTCAAACCGGGCTGACTCGGCCTTTTTCTCCCGCTCGCTCGCAAGCGCGTTTCGATCACTGGAAGGGGGAGGGCCTCACGCAAGCCAACCAATCAGAGAACGAGCTCAAAAATGAATCTTCCGGGTAACGAGTTTTAAAAGGTCCTCGATTCCTGGTAAAATCCTGTTTCGACAAATGTAAATACAAACTATCTTCTCCACTTAGATGGAAAAAGGTTAAACTTAAATGTAGAAAAGACAAAGATAATGAAGTTTAGAAAAGGAGGGAGAAGAAAGAAAGAATAGACGGAGAAATAGAAGGGAATAAAGTGAAAGGATAAAGAAAACAGCAGGGGTAATGAAACAGATATAAGAAATAGGAAAAAGAAGGTTACAGAATTGGAGAAGGAGAATGTGGTTATTTGATACGCTTGTATAGCCGGTATTAGGTTATGGAGCAGAGATGTGGAGATAGAAAGAAAGGAAAGATATTAAGAGTTTACAAGAAAGGCATATAAGGTGGAGATTAGAAGTAGATTGGAGGTCGCCAGAATATATGGTAAGAGAAGAAGAACAAAGAGATCAATTAAATATTAGAGCGGGAAACAAAGCATCAAAATTGGAGACAAAGCTGAGCGATGGAAAGGGAGGGGAGTTAGCGAGAAAGTTTATGATGGAGGTAGAAGAGAGGAGAGGGAGGGTATAAAAAGGAAGTAGTACCAAAGTATTTAGAAAAATGATGGAAAACATTATGTGGACCAAAATAGCAAGAGTTAAATTGAGAAACGAGGTAAGGGAGGAGATGTATTGGGAAAGGGAAGAGAACAGAAAGTGCAGAATGTGTGAATGGGAGGAGCAAACATGGAAGCATGTATGGACATGATGTAGAAGAGGAATAGAAGATAAAGGAAGCTGGCAAGAGAATGTAGTAAGGATGCTAGCTGAGGATAGATTGGGGGAAGAGTGGATGAAGAAGTTGGAGGAGGCTAAAGGAGCAAATGAGCAAATGAACATAAGAATAACCTTATACATCTGAAATTTTAATTCTTCGTAGTAAGTATTTTGTATCTACTTTTTATATTAAAATCTATACTTAAATTAAAATTTAATGGTAATATAATTTTGGTTTAAATGTGGGCTTCAAATATTCAGAGAGATTATACAATATAATTTTTTTAAAACGTCGAAAACAAGTCCAGATAATCTATTCTGGAAAGATCCATGTGAGACAGGATAATGAATAATGAATATATGAATGATAATGAATTCATCCTGCCAATTTATTGAAGAAATAATAATAAATCATCTGATTGGAACCATAATAAAAGGTGCTTCTTTTTTCGATGCCATTGCTTGTTTACTGGATGTAAAATGAAAGCAATTTTTTCACCTCATAAATTCTGTCCACATATAAAAAGATATGATTAGAAAATTTGTTTTAAAATATTCTCTTGTTCGTTTGAGTACAGTGAAAAGTAAAATAGAGGAAATAATTAAATTTACATGCCTCAAATTCGGCATGCCTCAAAACATCTTCAGCTCGCATTCGATTGAGAATAAATTCAGCTTCATTGGAAACTCGCACGATGTGTTCCTTCATAGCACAAGATAATAATCTGAAATTATTAAATGAAATATTTATTAATTATTTATATAGGCTAAAATTTTCTAAAACGCACTGAAATTAAAAAAGTAACCAATTTTAAAAAGAAGCCATCAAATTTGATTACCTTCCTTCGTTGATAAGTTCAATAAAAGCGAGTCCCGCGTTCTTCTGCAAAGAGTTTTGCCATTCTTGGGAGCAAAGCAGCATTACAAGCTCCACTACTGAATTACTGTTTTTGAAGGTTATTAATCCTGGATAAAAAATTAAAGTTGTATTATAATACCATTTATTCCATATAGGTTAATATCAATAATTTATTTATTTACATATATAGTGTCTTAAATATTAATTAAATTAAATTAATTATTTTACATACATTACTTTTTTAAATTATCTAGAAAAAAACATGCGCGCTATTATTACTCTTTTTAGTCTCAAACATTTTTTAAATTAAAATATAAAATTAATATTAAAACCAAATTTTTCTATTTCAGTCGAAAATAATTTTAAAAAACGAGGACGATATTTTTGATGATTTATAAAAAATTTCAATGTTAGGTTCAGAATAAATGAATAATATAAAGACACTAGAACGTTTATGTTTTTGATAAAAATACCAACTTCTGCGAAAAAAACTAGAATAAAAAAAATTGCCCAAAATTGTAAGTTTAATTTTTGAAGTGAAATGATTTTTGTTAAGAATAATATTTCCGTTGAAAACGCTATAATACCCTATTATTTTTCGTCGTCTTGTCCTCTAGATCATTATTTAAGAGGACTAATTCCACACGGTTTGTTCACAATAATTTAAAGAAAAGCAAAATTGAATTTACGCGCGCGCTTACTGGCGCCTCCTATATACTTCTCTTGGAAACTTTCATTGTGCTATTTTGTGCGGTTTGTTTCACATCGTGTAGAATAATACAGTTACAAAAATGGGTGGAACTATGTTTATTCAGCAGATAGAAGTCGACATCATGAGAAGAGAAGGCGGAGCAAGTTATCCAGTGCTGAAATTTGGAGAAAAATTGAAAGATTACAGAAAAAAGGAGAAACGCAAAGATCTTTCTCACGTTCTCGCTCATGACATCGCATTATGGCCGATAAGTATTTCTGTTATCACACCTTAATTTAATTGATTTGATCGCTGCCTACGAGGCACGCCGGATCTTGTGATAATCGAAAGTATGTTTTAATTTGGTTATTTAGATCAAGTCGCAAATCACGGTCAAGGTCAAAGAATCAATCTCGAAACCGAACTTTCTCCCGTGATGGCAGCATCAGGCCATCGCCACGGTATTCTCCATCGCCGCGCAGATCTGTAGTACGGACGAATAGAGATTGAATGTCGTTCTCATTTTTCAATGTCACGAGAGATGAGCGCAAAGATGGCCGCCATGTTCCACAGCCTAACTCAAGTGCCAAAAGTAAGGTTAGTTTGCCAACGAACAACCTAAATTTATTAACTAGCAAGCCCCTTGAAATGGAAAAATAATCGAATCAAGATTCAATGCTTGACGAGTCGATGTTAGAAATTTTCAGCGAGGATCCGAATAAAAATAATTTTCAGTGCGATAATATCCACCATGCGCTTGTCGATAGGTGGACTAAGATAATCAAGAAGGCATTGCCGGCAGATATTAAGAAGTCTTTATTGCAGAAATACCAGCAGCCTACAAATTTTTCGGTTGTTAACCCTCCTTCTATCAACCATGAAATTAAAAGAACTATGACTGAGGCAGCGATTAAAAAATATAAGTTTCAGACTTTGTCACAGCAGCAAAATGGAGCCAGCTTACTTGCAATCTGTGCAGCTTTGACAGATTATTTTAAATCCGGGAATCAGGAAAATACCACCTTCGTTACTAGTCTCAGCGATGCAGGTCGTGTACTATCTGACATTTTTCACAAAACAACGGCAACAAGAAGAGCCTTTATCACGCCTAATTTGAACCGAATTGTAAAGAATATTACAGAAGAGTTGCCAGTTAATAACTTACTGTATGGTGAAGTTTTTCCCGAACGTTTGAAGGCGGCTCAGCTTATGAAAAAGCAGGCGAAGGACATTTTGAAGCCAGCTCAAATAAATCCACCAACAAAAAGTCCAAGCAGGATTTTCTACCCAGATATCAACAAGCATATAATGCAGATTCTTCACAGCCGACTTTACACTCGAAGGGCTCGCCGAAGAAGAGTAACTACTCCTCTTGCCAGGGCTGGAAGAACAAGCCGCGGTATCCACAAACGACTCGTCGTCGATATTAGTAAGTGAATCGGTCGCTAGATTGAAATTTTCTACTAATATTTGGAAACAATTTACTAGAGATTCTCAAATTCTGCAGTGGATACAGGGGTATCGAATTCCTTTTGTGCGAACGGTAGTTCAGATTAGTATACCGATTCACAGGCAGTTCTCTGAATCTGAGTTAAGGGATATTTGCCAAGCTATAAAACAACTTTTAGAAAAGGGGACTATTTCAGAATGCAAACCAAGCAAGAGACAATTTCTTTCAAGTTATTCTCTCGTACAAAAGCCAAATGGGGAAAAACTATTTATTCTGAATCTAAAGAATTTAAATTATTTTATAGATCCGCCCCACTTCAAAATGGAAGACACAAAAACCGTTTTACGATTATTATGTCAAGATTCTTACATGGCAACAATAGATCTGAAGAACGCTTTCTTGTTGGTTTCTGTAGCAGAAGAATTCAAAAAATACTTACGGTTTGAATTCGACAATGTTTTATATGAATTTACTTGTTTACCATTTGGATTATGAATACCTCCGTGCGTATTTACTAAATTACTGAAGCCGGTAACTTATTTTCTTCGGTCAAAGGGTCTGATATCAGTTATTTATTTGAATGATCTGTTGCTAATTGGCAGTACTGAAAAAGCATGCAAATTAAACGTTTTAAAAACAAAAACTCTTTTAGAGCCTTTAGGTTTCTTATTGAATTTTGAAAAATGTAGTTTAACACCCTCACAGGTATGCAAGCTCCTTGGACTAATATTTAACAGCAAGAAATATCGCGTAGAACTCCTATTGGATAAGAGAGAAAAGATTTTAAGTATTGCTAGCAAATTTCTAGCAAAATCTAAATGTAAAATTCGAGATTTTGCACAATGTGTTGAAATTTTTGCGTCAGCATGTCCAGTGGTAAAATACTGCTGATTATACATAAAATTTGTGGAATGCGAAAATTTATAGCCATTTAGCGAAGGGGAGATTATGATTCAGACATGATTATAACTTTCAATGTGAAATCTGACTCCAGTAATAACCCTATTCGCAATTACAATTATGTACTTTCAATTTTTTCCGATGCATCAATAACGGATTGGGGAGCATTTTGTGGAAAAGAAAGAACTCATAGTTGGTGGAGTTCGGAAGAAAAGTCCCAGAATATGAACTTCTTAGCATTAAAAGCTACCTTCTGTTCCTTAGGCTGTTTTGCACGAAATTATAGATCTTGCAAAATCTTGATGCGCATTGATAATACAACAGCGATATATTGCATTAATCGTATGGGGGAAATACAGTACCCAAAACTAACTGAGATGGCTAGAAGCATCTGGGAATTATGTGCAGAACGGGATATTTGGATTTTCGCCTCTTATAAAAAGTCAAAAGAGAATGTTATAGCACGTAGCGAATATAGAATTTTGTCACCTGATACTGAATGGGAATTAAATTCCAAAGTTTTTAATGTGAATTCAAATAAAGTCGGAAAATGTGATGTTGACCTCTTTGCGTCAAATATAAACGTAAATTTTAAACGATTTATTTCTTGGCATCCAGATCCAAGGTCTTAGGCGGTTGATGCATTAAAAGTTTCGTGGTCATAATTTAACTTCTATGGCTTTCCTCCTTTTTCTTTAATTTTAATTAATACTATCAATATACAGGCATTCATTACTGTTAGTTATTTGACGTTTTGATTATGAAAAGTAGAGTAATGTTAGGGTAGAATTGAGAGAGCGTGTCAAATGAAATTTTGTTGTGAAACTCAAGTAAGTCGGATTACATCATGATTGACGCAAGATTTAGATTACGAATCGGATAGTTGGGGGTTGTGGACTTAATTTTGATTGGATAGATATATGAATGTGAATGAGAGTAGGATTGCGCGGGTGATCTAGGAAATGCTGCGCAGCACGAGAGCCCGCGAGTATGACCGACTTTGAGATCAGATTTTATCGGACTCGAGATGCGATAACTTTACCTTCGTTTTCCTAAAATTATCATTAAGAAATTTAAAGTTTTATTAAAATACATCTTTTTAATTAACTAATTTTATAGTTTTATTGAGTTTACCCTTCTAAATTTAAATTTAAACCCATTACATAATTTAAATAAACCCATCTTTAAAGGTTCATCCGAACAGTCTAACACCAGCATCAACGTTAGTGTCGTCAATGTCGGAGCGCGGGCGAGGAGAGTTTTAACTCCTAAAGTGGAAAGAACCCAGCGAAGAAAACATTTTAACAGTTATTTTAAATTGTGTCATAAGGTGAAATTAAAGATTCGCGCGAAAACATTATTGCAACCGTCACAAGCGCTTACTGCTGGAGCCATCTATTGACAAACAGCGGGAACTTGGTTGCGCACCTAATAACATAATCTGAACTTCGTTAAATTCGTAAACTATATTATTATTTTTAAAAAATTACTGGGTGTAAATCGAATGACTTCTGTTTTAAAATATCAGGAATGCACCATGAAAAATATTCGCATAATAAAACAGTAAATTGTTGTGCTGCGAAGGAAGTGAATATAACCTGGAAATCCTTAAAAATGGTCATTTCATTCAAACTATTATGGTTTTTTATTTATAATACGAACTTTTTTATATAAGACGCTAAAGAAAACTAAACTTTTTAAAAAATGTTGAACCATTAAAGTCAAATGATTTAGGGTAAAAAATATCAACATCCGATTTTAAAAAACGCTGAAAAACAAAAAAAGTAAATAATTGAAAAATGTAATCTTCAAAATCTAATAAAGTTAAAAGTTTTAATTACGCCGCGCAAAATTATTGTACATACATATGTTTTACAGTTCCCATTATCTTCCTTATTATTATTTGTATTCAGATAGATTATTTGTAGCCTTAATTTTCCAAATTTCATGCAGTATTTTCATGAGTTTTTCATTTTTCAATTACAGATATATTAAGAACGGTGTACCTCGACTGACTTCAACCCAAAAGGGCTTGCACATGCCAGTTTTTTTAAAATATACTTCTGGGATGCCCCACAATCATTTTGAGCCCAAAAAGAAAAAAATCTCTCGGGCAGTTTTTGAGAAAACTCTTTTTTTTAAGAGGTTACTTAATATATTTTAACAAAAATAAGTTGAATGTTGAATTTTATTGTCTCGAACCATTCAGTCTAGCATCCGAGAAAGGGCTGCTCATGCTGAACACCTTACGAGAACTGAAACCGTTCAATATATTTTTTTAAATAGTGAAAAAGGTGGGAAAAAACAAGTTTGGGAGTCATGGTGATAAGAAGTCGAATTTTTACGAATAATTTGAATAGAAAAATATATATACGTAGTTTTGGAGAAATAAGTAATTTCTTATGCATATCTGGTAAAAACTACTAAATAAATAATTAAAAAAGACTTGATTCTTCGTACATCTTTTGTTGACATTTTAATTTTTTTAATTTTTCGATTCTGTAGGATGTGCAATGGAAAAATATTTTTGTCATATTGATATTTTTCCATTTTTTATCCTCCAGAAACAAAAAATTTAAAAAATAAAAAGAACATTTAGAAATTGCTCAAAAATAGTAATTTATAATCTGGTATAATTCTGGATTAAAAATGTTAATATTTTATTGAAAATTCGTCTTTTTGTCATGAAAATAAAAAAATTTGCTTCAAATTGTTTTTCTTTCTTGACAAAAATTTTTTTTTAAATGTATGTCTTAACTTAACTTTTACTTAACTTTTAACTTGTTTTTGGAAAATTGAACTGTTTTATAGCTAATTAGTATTTTTGGTCGGAAGTTCAATAATTTGGTAGAAGAATTTAATTATTTGCTTAAAAATTGATGTACTTTGTTGAAAATTCGTCCTTTTTAGTATAAACTATTTTTTTCATTAAGAATTCAATTTTTGGTTGAGAGTTAAACAACTTTCTTTGCCATTAATTTTTGTGTAAAAATTAATTTTTTTGGTAAAAAATTAATTTCATAACTAAAGATTAATCTTTTGTGTTGAATCTTCGTTTCCTCTCTGAAGAAAATTATTTATTTCTTTACTAAAAAAAAACTATTTTGTTGAAAATGCAATTTGTTGTTTGAAATGTAACTGTTTTGTACAATTTTTTTTCGCTTTAAAATCTAACACTGATAAAAATGATCTAGTTCACAGAATTTATAAACTAGCATCACATCCATTGTTCAAGATATGTATTTAAAATTTTATGTAATTTGTTGAAAATTCGTCTATTTGTCAGAGAAGTATTCTTCACTGTTGTAAGCTCAACTATTTGGTTAAATGTGTATGTATTTTTATAAAATTCATATTTTTTGGTAGAAGATCAATCTTCTGTGTTAAAAATATCTGTTTTTTGTTGTCATTGTTACAAATTAATTGTTTTGAATAAATAATAGAATACACAGTTATTCAAGTACTATTGCTGTAATAGATTTAGCCTAGTTTTAACAGGTTATAGACTCTGCACGAAATACGAAAACAGACTGAGAAACGTAAAAATTGTCAGAGGATGAGATCAGAAAAAAGTTTTGATCTAACACCTGAAAAATCAAGGTAGAAGCTCGTTGAATTAAAAATGATACTTAGCAACATGTGTGATGAAAATAAGCGACCAGATGTTACAGCTAATGACGAAGATTCAGAAGAAGCGGTGAAGGCTTATGACACTGCAGATCCTATCGCTAAGTCAGATTTAATTTGAGCTATTTGTGAATCAGAACTGGAACAAATTGAAAGTTGCAGGACTTCCTACGAAATATGGAGTAAATTAAAATCAATTTAACAATCAAAGAGTCCGGCAACGAAAGCTTAATTTTTGTCATAATTAACAATGCGAAGAATGGAAGATGACGAAGATATACGTACACATATAGACATTTTCTTTGATGTCGTCGATAAATTAGGCGACATGGACGTTGAAATCAATCCAGATTTGTTTGCGATCTTGTTACTTCAAAGCTTACTCAAGAGTTTTGACAAATTCAGTTGCGCAATAAAGTAAAGAGATGAGCTCCCTACACCAGAGGTTTTGAAAATCTAAATTCTCAACAAAAGTGACTCGCGGAAGAATATGGAATTTGCTCCAGATGCCATGGTGGCAAGCAAAAAATGTTCCAAGAAACATAAATTCAGGGGAAATGTTAAGCAAAAGAAAGCCAAGTACTTTCGATGTAAGAAAATGGGTCACTGCATCGCAGATTGCTGGTCGAAAAGAGAAAGCACTGGAAACGACGAAGACACTTTATTTCTAGCAAAAAAAGAAGCGACGAGCTGTGAAGAAATAAGTTTCTTAGTGACGAAAGACTCTCCCTAGGGATCGCGAGAGTTTGTAGTTGGTGGGAGGGCTTACGGGTCTCGCCGGACGGAAGACAGAGTACGATCTGTTCGGACAGCCAAGCGACACTAACTGCAGTAGGAAAACCTGATATAACATCAGAACTGGTTTGGGAATGCAAAAAGTAATTGAACCAACCTACAAAAAACATAAAGTGGCTCTCATATGGGTCCCTGGCCATACTGGGATCAAGGGCAACGAGAAAGCGGACCAGCTAGCAAAAAGCGGTGCGGGAGGTCAATACATAGGGCCGCAAGCGGTACTGGGACTAGCGTCTTGCTGCATCGGTCTTGCTATCAAAAGCTGGATCCGCAATAAGCACCGACAATACTGGGAGCAGGTCCAGGGTTGCCGATAGGCGAAGTCCATCCTCGGCTATACGTGCCGAATGGACAGAATCAGTGAAGTCCTGGGTTTGCCAAAGAAATACGTAAGGACTGTGATTTAGATGCTCACTGGGCATAACCACTTGAACTACCATATGCACAAAATGGGGTATAACCTCTCTACAGAATGCAGGAGATGCGGCAGGGATGATGAAATACCCTTGCATGTACTATGTTTGATGGATTTAATGACAAAGAATTTTGCTCATGGAATTTAGGTAGAGAAAAATGCGAAATTACCACTATGTGAAGTTCGCTTGAAGGGAAAAATGACGCGGAAACCATTTCCGAAGAAATCAAAATAATCCACAGAAACAATAAAAATAATACATACTGATTTGTGTGGTCCAATGATGACAGCATCTTTAAGAGGAGCAAAATTTATGGTTGTCTTTATAGATGATCATACTCGATGGTTTGAGATAAGGTTTCTCAAGAAGAAAAGCGAGACTCTATCCGCATTTCAATATTATAAATATGTTGTTGAAAATCATACTGGTAAGAAAATAAAGCACCTGCAATCAGACAATGGGACTGAATATCTAAATAAAGACTTCAATAATTACCTGAACTTAACCGGAATTAAAAGTAGATTAACTGTTAAACATAGTCCACAACAAAATGGGGGAGCTGAAAGAAAACACAGGCCATTAATAGAAATGGCTAACTATATGATGATTCAAACCAACGTTTCACCACATTTTTGGGCTGAAGATATAGTAACAGCAAATCACGTCCGAAATCGATGCCCTTTAAGATCTTTTAATCTTTATTTTAGAGTTTTTGGATTTAAAGCTCTTAAGCTAGACACGGATCCGAAAATGGGATAATTCACACCACGATCTAGAAAAAGCATCTTGATTGGACATTCCGATGAAAAGAAAGCATACAGAGTATGATGACCTGACACCGAAACTATAGAAGCTACTCGTGATATCGAATTTCTCGATGAGTTTTAAGTTAATGCAAATTCCTAATAGAAAAAAAACAAGAATCCAACGGCCAAATTTAGACCACTATGAACAAGCAAAACAAAGAAATCCTATTGTAATCTGAAAAACAAAATAATTAATTTTCGGACAAAAATAAAAAAGAGGAAAGAAAAATGAGAAGTCAGCCAACCACATCCCCTTCCTTCTCTTTTTCCTTCTTTCGTATTTTTTATTTTTAACATCATCAAATTATAATAAAACAACATTCAAAATGAAAAAATAAAATTACATTACCAACGTTTCGGTACTCGTGCCGGTACTTGCCTTATCAAGGCAAGAAAAATGTAATAGGTAGAAATTGACAGCCTCGTTAAATGTAATTAATCACATAAGAATAACTTTTGTTCAACTTATCCAAATCTGTTTTTAAATTAATAAATGACTTTTTCTGTTTTTTAATATAAAGCATTTCCATGAATTCCCTCTTTCTCTCATTACTTTTACTATGAAAAATTTTAACATCATCCCAGTGAAACTCATGGTCAACATTAACAAATTCCTTTGTATGTCTGGCAAGAACACTCTTATAACAGCGTCCCAAACGAACATCACTTTTGTGTTCCTCTATCCTAGTATTAAGAAGTCTGCCAGTCTGTCCCACGTAATTCATCTTACAGATCCTGCAAGTCATATTATAGACAACACCACCCTTTTCAAAATTATCCAAAGAATCTTTGCAACACTATCACTGAATCCATTTTAAATGGTATACGGAATATAGTATGAATTTAACATTTTTTTCACATAAGTTGAATAGTTTTAGAAATTTAACCAAAAAATAGAAGAACAAAAGTATGAAACGAACTTTATTCCTTTAAGGGCATGTGATACTTAGAAAATAACACACTTTTTTTTGGTTTAATTCAAAAAACTTTAAATGTAGCAAAATCTGATTAATTTGCATAGCGCTTAGGAATTAGTATCGATTTTACCAGTATTAGGTTCCGACGGCTTTTTTTCTAGAATAATCAATATTTTGTCTTGAAGTTTGGGAAATGATAGCGAACATGCTCACGGACGTCCCCGCACACTTAATTTGTGTTTTTTTTCAAAAAATTTTTTGATATTGCTAACAACGTGTGTATATTTGGAGGTTACGTATATTACAATTCTCCTGTGCGTTACTTCCAAACCACACAATATTTTTGGCCGAAAACTTTGGACTTGCAAATAAACATAGTAACTAATCTCTTGGAACTAACCTTGTTTGCAGGCAATCAAAAAATTTTATTTCATAAATAATTTCCCAGCAGCGAAAAACTGAACATTAGTTTCAAAGTTTCATCAGATCTAGTCCATGATTACACCATAATTATTATAGAGTGCTTACCGACAGAATCGGTACGATACAGACCTACATGATCGGAATGACAGAGAGCTAAAAATCACCCTAACCACAAAATAATACACATGCATAAAATTTGGTAATTAGTCCCATAACATTTTTTTGTCATGATCCTTGAAAAAAGAGTTCGGGGACGTCCGTCATGATATTTTATAGCATGTCCGAATTCAGTTTTTGAAAATTTTCATTTTTATGGAAAAAAAGCCGTCGGAACTGTACCCGATTGACCACACGACGAAATATCACATGCCCTTAACTCTTTCTGATTTACACACCCACACAAAAAAAAGTATGCAGATCTGGTAACAAGAAATACGTATTCCTATGCATTTTGGGGCGCTGAATTCAAATTCGTTATCGAAAATCACCCATCACGTCATGGTTGAGCCATAATCTCAAAAAATGACGAAAAATCATGCACTGAGGCAACTAAATTTCAAAATAATGCCAGTGATGCAAATTTTCACTTCAAAAACATGTCGACAACTGTAAAGGATCAACCCTTGCCTGATATCAACTTATTTAACATAACTTTACCCAACAGAACCTGACTTCACCTAACCTGAATTAACAGAAATTTATTGAACTACACGTAAAGCTCTAGAAGCATATTTTCCCAGTAGCAAATGTGTGCAACATCGAATGGGTCTACTCGAGCCTAAACTAGAAATAAATCTAACCCAGCCTAACCTAACCTGACCTCATGAAACACAATTAAACTGATTTTTTTGTCCCGTTGTGTTTGCGGTACCGTTTGGATCAGCTAGGGCTGAACCTGCAAAGAGGTCAAACCTATCCTAACCTAAAAAAACCTGACCTAACCTAACCTAACCTAACTTAACTTCACGTAACACAATTAAACTCATTGTGTTGTCCCATTGTGTTTGCGGTACCGTTTCATTCAGCTTCGGCTTAACCTACATAGAGATTTAACCTATCCTAACCTAACAAAACTTGACCTAACCTAACCTAGCCGAATGAAATTCAACCACACTTGTAGCTATGTAAGCGTACGGTTCTCAGTCTTAAATGTGTGCTATATTTAATAGGTTAACTCGATTTTAACCTACAAATGAATCTAACTTAACAGAACCTGACGAAATTTTGCTTAACGCAACACAACTTAACTTAACTGTTCCCGTTGTAACACAATAAAATTCATTTCATTGTACTACAGGTGGTTAAAAATTTAGACGCACATTACTCATTTGAAGGAACTTAGAACTACAAGTAGAATTGACCCCATTTCAATTAACCTGACAATGTTTGTATCAATTAAAATGTAGAACTGTAACTTAAACATGCAAATGATTAAGAGTTTTATTCGAAATTTTTTTCTCTCTGCTTTTCTTAGACTTAAGGGATATATTTATATTATCTTTCGTGTTTACATTTTATCTTGCTTTTTATCGTAATTAAATTGATTTAT
>NC_046661.1:4575785-4576787 GCF_010883055.1 Belonocnema kinseyi | reverse complement strand
ATTCAGCTTCGGCTTAACCTACATAGAGGTTTAACCTATCCTAACCTAACAAAACCTGACCTAACCTAACCGATTACGCTGGCAACCCTGTTCTTGCGTACTCTCGTATTTTGACATTAATAGCAGTAAATGTCTGGAGTTTCGTAACCGCTTGTTGCTAGCATTATTCGCCTGTGTCTGTAACCAGGGCACCTCCACGTGGTGACGGTGGGCAACGGATCCACATTGGCTGAGTCCCTGGGTAAACGGCGTTCATGCCGTCATGGCAGACACAGGTAAAAAGTGTATTACGATGCAGGGAAAACCCCCAGCATCGGCGTCTGGTCAGGGTGGGAAAGCGGGCTCTCCGACGTCGTCGTCATCATTCAACCGTAGCTCTTCATCAATGGATCACTTGGTTAGTGTAGAGTCTCGTGCTACAAGGAAAAAAACCGCGAGCATTTCTCAATCTCATGCCTGCAAGAATAGCTCAGATTCATTCTGTTACATTTGCAGTAAATATGAAGTGAGCAGTTTGCGAAAATTAATCGACGAGGAAGTGAAAAGTCTTTACGAAAAGTGTTTTGACCGTAAATTGCTGCACCAAGAAACAAAATGGGTTCCTCACGTCATTTGCAATTCCTGCAGACTTATGTTGTATCTTCTAAAAAATTCAAACAATGAAAAGTACCGCAAGTACTCTACACCAACCACATGGAAAAAACCCGTTATTGCGAAGGTCTGCTACTTTTGCATGAATTCCGTCAAAGGGTTCAACGCCAAAAATAAAAATAACATTTCGTACATTAATGTGTGCACAGTAACAAGAGCAATTGAAATCAATAAAAATGCACGCCAGACTGATTTAAGCGCTTTAGAAGATGATAGAATGGAAGTTAAAAGACAACGTCATGGAGACGTTAGTGAAACCAGTGATCGAATAGAAAATAGTTCTGATGATTCCGATGAAAATGACGAAAAAGATGACGAATATGGCGTGCATAAAATGAAATTGAAGGTTCC
>NC_046661.1:4566713-4575685 GCF_010883055.1 Belonocnema kinseyi | reverse complement strand
TGATCCTTCACAGTTGTCGACATGCTTTTGAAGTGAAAATTTGCATCACTGGCATTATTTTGAAATTTATTTGCCTCAGTGCATGATTTTTCGTCATTTTTTTGAGATTATGGCTCAACCATGACGTGATGGGTGATTTTTGATACCGAATTTGAATTCAGCGCTCCAAAATCCATAGGAATGCGTGTGTCTTGTTACCAGATCCGCACACCTTTTTTTTGTGTGGCTGTGTTATCTGCAAGCAAATTATTACTCTGTTTGTTTTTGATTTGATGAACTCTAATTGCATATGTTTCTCAATTAACTTTCGTGGATAATGATTCAGAAAAAGGATATTCCTAATGATATTTATATTTCTTGTGTGAAATGAAAAATGGGACAAACCTAGAGCTCTGTCAACTAAGTTTTTGATTACTGCAGTTTTCTTTTGAAAAGGATGAGCAAAAAAGAAATTTAAAATTCTACCTGTATATGTACTTTTTCTATACTATTTGGTAATAATATTACCATCCCAACCCTTAATTACTTCTATATCCAAAAAACTGATTATCTTTGTGAATTTTTCTCAACCCATAACATGTTGCAAGAACTGTATCTTCAGTGTTATATCAGTCCATCTTATATCTTTTCCCAGAAATCCTTTCTTTCTCCAATTGTCAAGCATCTTAAAAGTATCTCTTTTTAATTTTCTTAGCGGATTATCATGTAAAAATTAAAAGTAAAAGTACGAGGCTGTTTCATGAATTTTGTTTTTCTTTTACTTTCTCTATTTCTGATGTAAACAAATATTAAAAAAAAAAACACTTTTAAGATGCTTGACAACTGGAGAAAGAAAGGACTTCTGGGAAAAGATATAAGATAGACTGATATTAACACTGAAGATACAGTTCTTCCAAGATGTAATGAGTTAAGAAGAATTCACAAAGATAGCTATCCCTTAAGAATAGTTATTTCAACTATTAATACTCCCACCAAATTGTTAGAACAGAATTTCAACTTGATTCTCAAGGACTCTATCACAACTTCTGAATACAATGTAAAAAATAGCTGGGAATTTCAAAAAAGTATTATTCAAAAAATGTTTCCGGATGACCATGTAATGATTTCTTTGGATGTTATTGCAATGTTTCCGAGTATACCCCTTGAATTTAGTATTTTGAATGTATAATATGCTAAAAATATACTGTAAAAAGGAAAAAGTGTCCCCATACCTTCACTAATCAGGTATTCGGAGCGCTTGAGTCGGAACAATGCTTCTTTCACAATAGGTTTGTATATATATTTTTTTTTTCATCCCAAAAATTCTGGGAAGGCTGATTACTACGTTACTACGTTTACTGCGTTTATTACGTGGACTCGGAACCGCCGATTGATCGGCAAGTCACTGAACCTAATAGTTATACCGTAACGAATCTTTAAACGTGATTATCTCGAAATTGTCTTTTCAAAAACTGCTCGTGCTGTAACTTAAAAAGTTATTAGCCCATTAGGCTGAAATTTCCAGGGGTTTCTCTTTATGGTACCATCGGAAGGATATACCTAAAAGTTAAAGATATCGGGTTATTAAATAATTTTCTTGGGGTCAAAACTAATGAAAAAATGGTCGAAAATTTTGACCTTCGATTAAACAACCGATATAAATTTTAATGTTCAACTGTTTAATTATTTTATAGGTTTATCCTTCCCTTTAACACATAAGTAATCTAACAAAAAACATTTTTTTATCAGATAAATGGAAAAATGTTGACAGCTGCAGCAGTTTTCGATGCCTCGGTTCAGTCATTTCTCCGATTTTAGCAGAAAAAGTGATGGAATATTTAGAGGTTTTTGTTTTTGGGAAATTATATTTTGTTTTGCTTTTTTATTTTCGGTTTGTCGACGATACCTTATTATGTGTTCCTCTAGCAAAGTTGCAGATGGTCATTGATACTTTTAACACGTTTCATCCAAAACTTCAATTAACTCGTGAAATAGAGCAGAATAATAGAATCAGTTTTTTGGACATAGAAGTAATTAGGGGTTGGGATGGTAATATTATTACCAATTGGTATAGATATATATTTTAAATTTCCTTTTTGCTCATCCTTTTCAAAAGAAAACTGCAGTAATCAAATACTTAGTTGACAAAGATCTAGGTTTGTCCCATTTTTCATTTCACACAAGAAATATGAATATTGTTAGGAATATCCTTTTTCTGAATTATTATCCACAAAAGATAATTGAGAAACCTTTTGCAATTAGAGTTCAACAAATCAAAAACAAACAGAGTAATGATTTTGTTGCTGATAATCAGAAAGAGTCAAAGGAATATAGTTCGTTTAATACTTTTGTTCTTCTATTTTTTGGTCAAATTTCTGAAACTATTGAACTTATGCTTTAAAAATTTTAAATTCCTACTATTTTCCTTATACCATTTGAAATGGATTCAGTGATAAATTTTTGCAAAGATCTTTTGGATAATTTTAAAAAGGGTGGTGTTATCTATAAGATCACTTGCAGGATCTGTAAGATGAATTACGTTGGACAGACTGGCAGACTTCTTAATGCTAGGATAGAGGAACACAAAAGTGATGTTCATTTGGGACGCTGTTATAAGAGTGTTCTTGCCAGACATACGATGAATTTGTTGATGTTGACCATGAGGTTGACTGGGATGATGTTCAAATTTTGCATAGCGATAGTAATGAGAAAATTCATGGAAATGCTTTATATTAAAAAACAGAAAAAGTCATTCATTAATTTAAAAACCGATTTGGATAAGTTGAACAAAAGTTATGCTAATATGATTAATTACATTTAACGAGGCTGTTTCATGAATTTTGTTTTTCTTTTACCTTCTCTATTTCTGATGAAATTGCGACAGATATTTATATTGCGCTTGCAACAGATTGGCCTACTGACCCTCATTCAATTCTCAGGTATCAAAGAGAGAGCACCTGTTCGTGGGTGCTGTCAATTTCTACCTATTAAATTATTCTTGCCTTGATAAGGGTATCGTACGAGTACCGAAACGTTGGTAATGCAATTTAATTTTTTTATTTTGAATGTTATTTTATTGTAATTTGATGATAATAAAAATAAAAAAGACGAAAGAAGGAAGAAGAGAAGGAAGGAGATCTGGTTGGCTGCCTTGTCATTTTTATTTTTTATTTTTGTTCGAAAATTAACTTTTTTCTTCAGATTACAATAGGATTTCTTTGTTTTGTTTGTTTATAGTGGTCCAAATTTGGTCGTTAGATTCTTGTTTTTTTTCAACAGGCGTTTGCATCTATTTGATTATTGGACTTTAAATGGAATGTTTTATTTGGATTTTAATCTAATTTAAATTTCTTAAGTTTCAGTTTTAACTTAATCAAAAATTCGAGAACTTCATTTCAGAAGATATCCTCCAGAAAATTAACACAGAAATTGAAGGTACTGGAACACCTGAAAAATCTAAACCTGAAGTCATCGAATTTAATTTTCCAAGGACCGAACAAAGAGAGCAAGAACAAGAATTTGAATCAATGGAACATCATCAAGCAATATCAGATATTTCTAACAAAGATGAAGACTTTTGGGATCATGCTGAAGATTGCGAGCTACCAATAAATAATATTTATTACGTCAACATCAACGAAGATTCTCAACACCAAAATCATGAAGACGAAGATGAAGTAATTGAAGTTGAAGATTTCGAAAATATTCAAAAAGAGAACGAGGAAGGAGAACCTTCACGTGTAACTAGAAGAAGACCAAGAAGACCTGGTAGACCAAAAATAATTCGATCTGGAAACAGGGGAAGGCCCACTAAACAGTACAATCTACCAATAGCTAGATCAGCACAAGATCAAGAAGATTTACAAGAAGCCAATATTTCAAAAATTTCAATAAAAAAAGCAGTTTCGGGTCCTGAAGCTGCTGAATGAAAAAATGCTATTCGTAATGAATTCGAAGATTTACTTAAAAACGACACTTGGGAAATTCTCGATCACTCAAAAAATCGAAGCATCATAAGCCATTGATTTATTCTACGAATCAAGCAGAATGTCGATGGAACACCGACAAAGAAAGAAGCTCGCCTACTAGCTCGAGGATTTACTCAACGTCCAGGTGTAGATTATAATGAAATATTTGTCCCGGTCTTTCTAGATGTATCATCTGCTTACTTGAATGGTGATATTGCAGAAGAAATTTACATTAACCTTCCTACCTTATTACAGAAATTTTAGATGATACCACACAAGTAAATGCAAGTGAAAATAAGAAAATATTATGATCAAGCTCTGGAAATGCTCCACGAAATCAAGAAAGGAAATAAAGTATGTCGATTAAAGAAGGCTTTATACAATTTACGTCAATCTGGTCGTCAATGGAATGTTAAGTTTGACGAAAAGTTGAACAGTTTTGGCTTAAAATCTTCTAGTGTTGATCCTTGCATCTACTTCGCTAGAAAGGGATTCGATCTACTTATCTTAGCAGTTTATGTTGATGGTATATTAGTAGCATCTAAGAACATCTAACTGATTAGAAATCTGGAGCAGTTCTTGATGTCAAAGTTTGAGATGAAAGATTTTCAAGAAATCCACTACTGTCTGGGAATAGAATTCGCTCACATCGCGGGGAAGATTAAGATTACTCAAGAAAGATATATCAAAGATATTTTTGAGAAGTTCGCTATAAGCGAATCAAAATCTGTCGCTACTCCAGTGGATTTAAGCCTTAAGTTGATTAAACCCGAAAAGATATCCACGGAAACTATGCAAAGATATGCTTACCAAGAATTTATCGTTTCCTTATCATATTGGGTGACATGTACCAAACCTGACTTGGCCTATGCAGTGAGCTATTTAAGTTAGTTCAACAGTTGTTATGATACGGAACATTGGAGAGCTGCGAAAATAGTTCTTCGTTATTTAAAAGGTACAATCAATTATGGAATCATTTTTCAAAAGACCACAGGCAATGTTGATGCTGATTGGGGTGCAATTCCTATAGATCGACGTTCTTACACTGGTCACGTTTTCGAACTGAGCGGAGGTGCTGTAAGCTGGGAATCTAGGAAGCAGAAAACAGTTTCCCTCTCCAGTACCGAAGATGAATATATGGCTTTAACCGAATCAACCAAAGAAGCAACATACTTTCGAAGATTTTTTTAAGAACTAGGACTGCTAGGAAATACTCCAATTCAGATATTTAATGGCAACCAAAGTGCTCAGAAAGTGTCTAATAATCCTGTCTTTCATCCTCTAACGAAGCATACTGACATCAAGCAGAATTTTGTTCGGGATGCAGTAAAAATCAATGTAGTGACTGAATATCTGCCAACTGGAAAAATGATAGCTGAAGTTTTAACTAAAGCATTAAGTGGACCAAAACATATCAAGTGTTTAGCAGTATTCGGATTTTTCTCTTCAACCGAGAAGACTGAATAATTCCTGCTTGGATTAAGGGGGAGTGTTGGAGAATCAATATCTTGAAATCCGCGCTTAAAAATTATATTGTTTATGATATTTATGATAAATTTGCTTTAAGTCTCTCTGACATTTATTAATATTCTTAGTTTGTCTTTAATAAATAATATAATACACAGTTATTGAAGTACTATTTTCTGTACTAGATTTAGCCTAGTTTGAACACTTTCTAAAATTAGGTTTCATTAATTAACAGGCACTTGGACGCCAGGTAACGATTTCATAACAAATACTTTTTTAACGTTGGCATTTGGCTGAATACCTAAATTTAGAAGCCTAAAGCTTATCATTTTTATTACCTATAAAGACACTAAGTTTTGTATACAACTAAATACAAAAATTTCGCTATGGATTTACCAAGAATTTTATGCAGGAAATACTTTCCTTCATAATCTGATTATAAAACGAAAAACTCATATACGATAATCTGCCTACCTGCGAATAAAGAGCCAATCTGAATTATAGGAACGGAATTACTATTAAGTCAGTATAAAAAGAAAGATTATCATTGATTTAAAAAACTCAAGTAGGTTTATCCTAAAAGCTTTACTTTAAAAGAAAAATGAATTCCATCCCGAAACGATTATTGTTCGTAATGCATATTGAATCCAAAATTCATTGCATCGCTATGCACACAAACGGCATACTACTTACAGATTTATTACCTAAAACAATAGCTATCATAGTGATATCAGTATAAATAGCACATATGGTTTTAAAAAATTAATTTTATGAAAAATAAGATTTATTTCATATAAATCTATTATATTCAATATATACTTTGTTCAGAATTCGAAAGAGAATACCAATCAATAATAAATGTTGATGGATTTAAGTGATCTAAAGTTATAAAAAATCTTTGCTATTTAATTAAATATCATATTACCTTTTCCCTCCATAAGTAGATCTTGTCCATGAGACCCAATGAGTGTCTTAGACAAGAAAGGGGCAAAGTCAACCATAATCTCGCGAAGAAGCGGACACACCGATCCTAAAGCAGTTTCTAATTGTTGGGTCAATGAAGCCTCTCTTGTTGGTGTTGGCACTGGAATATGCTCTACGAATCCTTTAATTGGTAAATCATCCGGTCGTGGCACGGAAGTCGTCACCATCAGGTGACCCGGTACTCTGACAACTGAAATCTCCGTCACCGGTTTTTCACCTCGTTCCGAATTCGCAAACGCTTCGCGATCAATCACTTCCCCTTCACTTTCTGTAAGTTGACCTGAAAAAATGTTAAGTAAAATTTATAATTAGTTAATACTGTAATACTTGTAAATAAGGGTAAACTTTACATGTCTCATTTAACAGTATTAGTAGTATAGGTATGGTTGTACAGTGGTACTTGCCGATTAAGCAGGTTCTGAAATAGACTTATTTACGACCGTACGTAATAATATAGGTCGGTAATGCAGATTCCTGGCTTGGATCGAAACTCATATGATAACACAGTTATCCGTCTTTTCTACCTTAAGGGAGGAGAAGGAAAAGGATGATGAAGTTTTTTCGAATCGACATCTGTTATTCGTTGCCGATAAATATTTACTTTCCAAGAATTCAAATTGGCCCGATCAACAACTCGAGACGCGGCAAAGTTCCAAGTAGAGGCCTGAAGTCAGTAAGGTGCGAAATCAAATGATACTTGATCCATGTCAGGAATTTAAATTACTGACTGAGGGGAATAATAATTGCCGGTAGCTTAGCATGTAAAAGACTACTAATATTACAGAATAATATGGCAAATTAATAATTCCGCATTGATAAAAACATATACCATAATATTAATTTTTTTAAAAGAAGATGTTTCAAACATACCATGGGAATGAATGATATTATTAACATTTCCAGCTCCATTTCTTTTATTCGTTATTGATTCGGTGTCTCCTTCATTTAGGTTCACATCAGTCCAAGCTTCTTCGGACGAATTTTGTTTATTTTCGTTATCAGTTGTTACATCCGATGGACTGGGATCACCAGTGATGTTGCTTTTTTGGCCATTTTCTTCACTTGATTCATTGCTCTGCAGAAAATTTCAAATACTTTAAAAATATAGTACATAATAATCAATTCATTTTGTTTTATTAATTAAAAGCTTAAAGTTTAACAAGAAATTTAATTAAATTTATATAACTTAAATATTGGGAAAGTTATCAGTTAAAGCCAGGAAAACGAATTTGATTTGATTTTCTTCTTAAATAATGATATACTGAAGAGATTTTATTTATTCTATAAGCTAATATTACTAAAACGGTGAAAACTATAATATCTTTTTCTCAACCCTAATAATTACTTTAGCACAAATTTAAGACTTTCTTCCAAAATACAAACAAAATTTTAATACCATATTTACTCAGCAAACAAAGTTATATCATTTTGATAATATGATACAGAGAGAAGTATCATCTTGTATGTGTGTATATATATGTGCGTGTGTGGATATGGGTGTGTAAACGGGAGATTGACTTTTCGCTCCCGACCTTCACAGGTAGCCACCGGCTGAGGGGAGCGAACGCCCCCTCCACTGCACGGACTACGTCAGTAAGTCCACCAATGTCCAGTCCTTCTCTCCCCCGCCCTTCTACCCGCCGCCCTTTTCTTTAGAGATACACTGCAGTAAATTAATCTATTTTTCATTAGTTATATTTACAACCCTGAGACTGAAAATTTTGTAATCTTTATAACTGAGAAAAATCTACAATTATTAACTATTTCGAGGTATTTGTACAATGATGGTACATTTAATTATTTTATTAAATTTTGCACTAAACTTTTCACAGTGCACGGATTTTTTAATGGACATTATGTTCCACTTGTTTACTGTTTGTTGAAAAATAAAAAAATTCTCTGCAAAATGTGCACTGACAGGAGTTTAGATTTAGAACAAAAATATTTCGATGTAGATTTTTAATTGGCGATACATAACGCGATGCGATCCACATGGCCTAACGTCACTGTACTTAATTGTCGCCCCATCGAGTTGTAAATTTGGGATACTAAACAAGAAGCACTAAGAAATTATTATCCTAAATTTGTATAATTATAAAAAAATCACAAAAAAATTATTTACAACAAAATTTTCTTTTCATAACTGTACAAATGTAGGACCAGACCCATCATTCTTAGTGCTTCTCGCTTAGTATCCCAAATTTTCAACTCGATGTGGCGTTTCGTGTGATTATAAGTTGGCAAAAATAAAAAAAGTGGCGGTAAGGTAGGAATCTGGTCACGTGACCCACTCATCACATGGCCTTAAGTAAGCCCTGGATAAAAAAATACAGGAATTGGGCCTAATCAGGGATTACAAAGACTCGAAGTCTGAAATAGGTCAGTGGATACGTACGTGTTTCGGCCAGGGTGGTGCGTAAAAAAGCATACAAATCTATTTCCAATACAATTTCAGATATCACTGAACTAGGAAGGGTGAGGTAAAGTAGGGTTGGACATTGTTTGAGAGGGCGTAATAGAAGAGGATAGATCCGTAGTCCGTGCAGTGGAAGGGGACGTTCGCTCCTCTCAGCC
>NC_046661.1:4556116-4566613 GCF_010883055.1 Belonocnema kinseyi | reverse complement strand
ATATATATATTAAGACAAATATTAGGTTTTGGACTGGAATGAAAAATAAACAAATTTAAGCAGCCTAATTTATGGAAATTTAAGTCCAAAATGACGTAGACAAATATAGTAAAATTCCTGTCGAAGTCAATAACACAGGACCACAAATCCAAAGAAAATTGACCAAAACAAAATTACGCGTCCCAATATGTATTTTTGGCCGCTGAATCCAAATCTTTTTATCATTTATCTCCAGCACGTCAGGATTTTCCATCCATTCGGAAAAATGGTGGAAAATCGATTTTTCTCTATGTAAAAACCTGATACAGCTCAAATCCGCATAATTTTCATCCTAGAAATTAAATAGTCCACAAACCACAGAACCATATACCTCAAAACTACAAACCCCTTGACCCAAAAGTGTCTCAACCCTCTCTCTCCTCAGACCTTCCTAACTCTTCTCGCGCTACTCCTTTGAATTCCGCAAGCCGTAGACCTGCAAACCCTACTTGTGCAAACTGTACACACAAAAACACTGCATGCACAATTTCTAAACCAACTAAAAACTCTCTCCCCTCCTTTTTCCCTCCTTGATCACCCCATTTTTCATCCGATATATATCATTGATGTCCATAAACCACAAATCTTCAATTCCTACATCTAAAAACTTTAGGCATAAATACCATACACTTTTAAATATTAAGTCAACATTTCCTCTCTCCCCCTTTCCCCTTTGCACGCTGTCTGTCTTGTGCTATACTTCTTTGACCCACAAAACATTAACCTGCAAACCTTAGAACTACAATCTCTAGGCAGAAGTACCATACATGTTCAAGCCCTAGATCTACATATCTTCTCTCCCCCTCACCCTTTCTGCGCCCTATCACTCTTGCGCTTTACTTCTTTGATCCACAAACCATTAGCACACAAAGCTGATATAACTACAAACTGTAGGCACAAGTACCATACATCTTCAAATCCTAGATTTAAATATCCTGTCTCTCCCCCGGCTTTCTTCCTTTCTCATTCCTAACCCTCTCTCTCTCTCTCTCTTCCTCCATACTTTCTTGACCCACGAACCACAAACCTACAAACCTTAAAATTACAAACTCTACACACAAGTAATACACATATTTAAATTCTGGATCTTCATATTACCTCTCTTTCTCCCTTCTAACCCTTCCCTTCTTTTCCTCTCTGCCTCTCTAACCTTTACAAATCGTGGGATCTGAAGGATAACTAAGAAGTAGAGGAGGGAAAAGTAGTAGGAAAGAGTGAAAAGAGGAAGAGAAAGAATGTGTGGGTCTAGGTTTACATACATGCACATGCATAGTTTTTTTGGTAGAGTATGTGGCTTTAAGGTTTGCATGTTTATCGTTTTTAGGGATCAAAGAAGTACAGAGGAAAACAGGTGGTGAAACGTGAAAGGGGGAGAATGGAGGTTGAGAGATATGTAGATCTATGACAGGCCTATCTAGAAAGGGGAGTTCGACTCAAACATGCGGTCATTGAGTCGAACTCCCCTATCTGGACGGGTCTGATGTAGGATAGGAACGTATATGGCACTTGTATCTTGAGTTTGTAGTGCTAATCTTTGTAGGTTTATGGTTTCTGGGGAACAAAAAGGTATAAAGGAAGTGTGATTTAGTGGGAACAGGGAAAGGGAGGGAGAAAGAGGATATGCAGATCTAGGATTTGAACATGTATGGTACTTGGGCTTAGAGTTTGTAGTTCTAAGGTTTGTAGGTTTATGCTTTGTGGGTCAAAGAAGTATAGCGTAAGAGTGATATGATGGATTAGGGAAGAGAGTTTTTAGTGGATTTAGAATTTCTGCATGTCATGTTTGTTTGTGTAGAGTTTGCACAAGTAGAGTTAGTAGTTTTTGTGGATCAAGGGGGTCGTAGGTTTGGGGTTTGTGGGTTGATGGGTCTGTGCGTTATTCACTTTTTAATTTCGAGAGTCAGAATTATGTGGATTTGAGCTGTATCAGGCTTTTTCATATGAAAAAATCGGTTTCCCGCCATTTTTTTGCGATTGACGGAAAATCCTGATGTGCTGGAGATAAATGCTCTAGGGTTCGAATACAGCGGCTAAAAATACAAATAGGACACGTGAGTTTGTTTTGGTCATTCTTTTTTATTTGTGGTCATGTGTAATCAGTACATAATTATATTATTAGGTCTACACATTAATTGGGTGCCTTTACTCTGATAACTTGTAACTCTTGGTCGATCTTGAATTTTTTCGGCTCTATGATAGTTTGAAGGCTCGAACCTTTAACTTTAAGACATGATATAATAGGCGGTGGCCCTGCTGTCTCAACCTTCACAATGCAGCTAAAGCAAGCGAAATTATTTGCTTAGCCTTAGTAGAAAGTGAAGTAATACGTCAAATGTGTTAAGAGTCGTTTAAAAATTTTCACAAAAATAATTTTTCAATTGGACTGTGAAAATCATTGAGTGTCTCAAGTGCTCTTTGTAGGACGCCATTGTATTCAATAATGATTTCTGATGTGAAGTCCGCAGGACCGCCACCTATTATATTATGTTTTAAAGTTTAAGGGTCGCCCTTTAAAACTAACTTAAGACGGAAAATGATTCAAGTTGGCTGAGAGTCATAAGACATTCAAATACAGGCACTAAATTAATTTATAGACCTAATATATGAAAGTAAAAGTATATGAGCTTTTCAAGGATGAACAATTTTTAGAACAATCTGTGAATAAAAAATATGTATTTCTATGGACTCAAACTAGCTTTTTCAATATTAAAAGACTTCTTCATTAAAAAACGAATAAATAAAAAATGTTTTTGTAGCACAAAATATTTATGGTGAATTTTTACAAAAATGTCTATCTAAATCAACTTGATATAAAACATGAGAAGTCTCGTATCCAAAACCATTTCCATTGTTGTACCTAGGATAAATAATTCAACTGTATTTATCACAAATAACAAAAGTGATCACAAAATCTTTAAATTTTGGTTGCATAATTTTTTTTAATACGAAAATACAGATATAAGCTATAGAAGTAATTACGTCGTAACATGCAGTAATAATATAACAACGCTAAAACGGCAGCCTGATAAACAACATAAAATCGACTTAATGTAAACTAGTGTTTTCATAAGCTTGACTAGTATGAGTAAGTTAAAATTCAACTTCAAGTTTTATTATCGAAGTTATTACCTGATTTTAGAGGTAGGTAATTAGATTCCCGGTTTTACAGCTCTGATATTTTTCTATTTTGAAGAGATTCTTTACATAAAGTGTAACAGCAGGACAGATTGGAAGTGCTAAAACTCATCGAATCACTAGAACCGAAGGAATTAAAATTGTCGGCTGACATTCGAAAAACATTTAAAAAATCATTTGAACTCGATTCATAGCTTCTTGTCTCTTTTGTGATTTGAAAATTTGTACGAATTTTCTTATGGATTCAGATTTATGGTGATTTTTTTAATGTACAGTTTTTAATAGTGAAAAAGATTTATTTTTGGCGTTTTAGGCATTTTAAAGTAGCGATAAAAATTAAAAATTGCTAAATTACGAAAAAAGTATTTTTTCGAAAAAGCAAAGCGATAACATGTTTCGGTTTGACTCAAGTTGAAAGTATTCTAGGTTCAACATGTTCAACTTTTTCCAAAATGTGTACATACGATTTTTAAAACCATTAAAATATGTTTTTTGCATTATTAAAAAAATAATAATGGAACGAACATTTCCTTTTTTAATTTTTAATTTTTTATTATTGTTTATCAGTGAAAACTGTACATATTAGAAATTCACGATTATTTTTGCTCCGTTAGAAAATTTGGTATAAATTTACAAAAATTTGTATTTTGAAAACCGAAAAAGAACGGAAGATATTAATCAATATCGATTTTTTTCTATTTTTAGGATACTAATTCGATTAATTGCAATTTCGATTAATTCTAGCATTTTCAGTCCATCCTACAATTTTATTTCGTGACCAAAACAAATACAGCACATTCTAATAGGGATTATCTGAGAACTAAAAATTTATTTGCAGAGATGCTTCATCACCAGTATTTGTAAAAATTAGGAAGTAAATGCACAAACACCGTGTTAAAATTTAAAAATTCAGAAGGGCGTAAGTCCAAAATTTTAGAACATTAATAGGGTACAAATGCCAAATTTGGGCATATCTAAAGGGCATGAGAGCTAAAGTTTGGAGTTCCAAAAAATCTAAAGTGCCAAAACTCACACTAAAGCACTTTTCAAGTGAAATGAAAATATAAATAAGTTAAACATTTTAAATATTAAATTAAATATGCTACGAAAGCCTTTTCGTAGGCGCATGTAGCCTATTTTAACTAATTTTTAAAAACATATCCGTATATAATTTGCAGAAAAAACACCTATTAGAATAATTTGTGTTTAGTTCGGTCAGAAAAAAATTTTAATATTTCTGACAGTTTTACTTATCAACCCCTCTTTCATTCTTAATTATTAAATTCAATAACTGCAGTGTTCAACAAAAGTACTATGTAATTATTTTTAAAACTCGTAGAAAAATTTTATTTTCATTTCAAAAAGTGTAAAAATAAAAATGTAGTGTATCTCCGGTACCCTTAAGACATTTTACCTGCGTATTTTTTTGGGGTGAAACTTCAGGCCTTGAAGATGAGCCAAGAGGAGTTTCTTTCGAGGTGTAATCCTCGCAAATATGCCGTGGCCTTGGACCAGCCTTCAGAAAAGTAGTTAGTACGTACAGCAATGCAAGCAGATAGGATATTAGGATAGAAAGTTTAAAAGAAAAAATATTAACAGGCTGTGAAACTAAAGAAGGATTCACACATTCAAGAAGCCCATAAGATATTTGAATAAATTATCATTTTATTTACGATATTCTATTGAACATTTTTATCTAATAGTCTTATATTAGACATTATGATTAGTTCTATAATAGAGGATTCCGTTTTAACAACCGCAAACCAGAAATTTATCGTATCCCGACCTATTAGACCAATCAAATCTTAGAAATACTTGTATATCCCTTAGATAAGAGGAAAATTTTATATTAAGACATTAGATAAAAATTTATATGAAAAAGAAAATTCCTTGCAAATCCACTGCGATTTGAACCCAGGACTTTCGTTTGCCAGATAACTGCAGTAATAGCGATAAATCGATGCAGTGAAGTTCTCAATGAAATGAACATAGTCATTTTCAAAGGACAAAATTGATTTTCAGGAGAATTCCTATCCGATTTTAATTTTTTTTTAAATAAAAGCTAATTAAAATTTTCATCAATATCAAGGAACACAGCTTTGAAGAAGTTTTACGTTATTTTCTTATTTAATAACAAAAATGGAAAATTATTTTTTTTTTCAATTTTGAAGATTACCTTTTTTTAAACATTTCAATTCATTACAAGATAACTAAATAAAGTAAGTGAAGCAGTTAACAACAAAAATTGGAGTGGCAACGCAGATTTTCTTGAACTTATTGAATTTTATATAAACAAATAGACAACAAATGAAGAAATAAACAAAGATTTTACTATATTTAAAAGGTTTTCGAGAGTTACTGAAAACTTCGAATAGGATTCAAAAGAATTTTAGGAGATTTCACAAGATTCCAAAAGATTAAATGGAATTTCAAGAGGCGGAGAAGGCTAAGACGAAAGAAGAGGTTTGGAAGGTAGTAAATAGAAAGAGAAACAAGAGAAAAGGAATAAACAAAGAGATTTGAATGGTAGAATGGAAAAAATATTTTTTTGATTTGCAAAGAGTAGAGAGAAAAGTTGAAAATATGGCATGGATAATGTGCAATCGAGTATAGAGAGGAGAGGGGTCACCACAGTTATGAAAAGAAGGAGTATTGGTACCCATAGAGAAGAAAGAAGTTAAGGAAAAAAGATAGAGCCACCGAATCAGACAGGGTTTAGAAACAGAATGGGAGAGACGGAGAACATATATGGGGCATTATTTCTGATGCGAGCCCACCTAACAACTTCAAGTTCTACTTTCAAGTATAAATCATCTGGAAACAGATCACGTATGATATTTTTATGTATTTTGGGGCGCCGAATACGAATCTGAAACTAGTTTCTCTCTGACACTGGGGTTTTCCCCTAGACGTGGGAAATTCCCTAGAAATGCATCTTTTTCGGGTATGAAATAACCCTTGTTATTGAAATCGTCTGGAAACAGATTCGAGAATGATACATTTATATATTTGGGTTTTGAGTACGAATTTTGCATTAGTTTTCGCCAAGCTCATCAGAGTTTTCCCCTAGACGCGGATATTTCCCTAGAAAATCACCTTTCTCTTATATGAAATTGCCCTTAGTACTAAAATCGTCTGTAAACAGGTGAGAGCATGATGTATTTATGTATTCTGGTGCGCTTAGTATGAATCTAACAATGGTTTCCTCCCATCCCCTCAGGGTTTCCCCATTGACGAGTAATATTTCATAGAAGATTAGCATTTTCCGCTATAAAATTACCCTTGGTATTGAAAACATCTCGAAACAGTTCAGCGAAGATATCTACATCTATTGTGGAGAGTTAAATACGACTCTGACGTAAATTTTCCCGCAGTACCTCAGAGTTTTCCCCTAGACTTGGAACAATCCCTAGAAAATCAGTTTTATAGTGTATGAAGTAACCCTTGTTATTGCAATCGTTTACATAATATATTTTTTGTGTTTTAGATACGAATCTATATTCGTATGTAAAACACAAAAAATATAACTATATCATGCAAACATTAGTTTTCGCCAAGAACGTAAGGGTGTTCCCCTAGATGCGGACATTACCCTAGAAAATCAAATTTTGCTTGTCTGAAATTAGGTCGGGCATAACATCTTTATGTATTTTGGTGCGCTGAATACAAAGTGATCTTTATGTTCCCCCAGCAAGTATGGGTTTTCCTCCAGATGCAGAAGATTCCTTAGAAAAACAAGATTTCGTGTACGGAATTACGATGACAACTGCCCTGAAATAGATAAGTAAAATGATGCGTTTTTCGGTCCACTAAGATGGGCGCCTCCAGCGTTGTTACGCACGCTGCCCTGCATGATGCGTTCGGGTGCGAGGATGAAGCCGTAGTGTGTCCGACGACGAGTTGACCATACCCTCGTTAAAGTCGGAAAGCCCTCATACTTAGACCTAGGGAGGTATGAGGGTTATCACCCCTAGTACGCTGGACTCTCCTGCGATCGGCAAAGGATCCCCATCATGCAGGCTTTTTCATATTTTCATCGATCCAACAAAACAAAGTTTTAAATCTCCTTTGAACAGTGAAGTGCTCCCGAATACAACCAAAAATCGAGGAAGATTGCTATTTCTGTATGACGAATGTTCCAGGATTCAATAGTCGCAATATTTCTCAAATAGTTTACGCAAATCTTTCCGGCGTAACAAAGATGACACTTTTATCTGATAATGCTGAGAATATAGTAGAAGTTGTATCGGAAATCATTGCATCTACTAGTGGAGTGGAAAGTGAAGACTATTCAGAACAAAAGTACGAGAGACGTTACAAAACGGATGATGTAACAAGTTCTGTAAATGCTGAGGATTACACTTCATCTAACCATTCTGTACCACAAACCTTCTCACAACAAGAACTTAATGATTTAATTAGGGATTTATGTTTATCGAAAGATGGAGTCGAGTTACTAGCCTCAAGGTTGAAGAATAAGAACTTGCCATCTAGTAAAACGAAAGTATCTTTTTACCGAGATAGAAATACGTATTTCAGAAAGTATATCTCGCGGAATGCAGATCTAGTTTATTGTATCGATGTAAAAGGCTTAATAAATAAAATAAAGACAAATTTGTACAGAGCTGAAGAATGGAGGCTGTTTATATATTCATCAAACCGTAGTCTCAAGACAGTGTTGCTCCATAATACGAACAAATATGCACCGATGCCAGTAGCGCAATGAACAATATTGAAAGAAGAATATGTTAATATTGATGTAGTTCTGAAGAAAATGAAGTATGAAGAGTATAACTAGCAGATTTGTGAGGATCGCAAGATTCTACCTTTAAATCTTGGGCAACAATCGGGCTATACTAAATTCCCATGCTATTTATGTCTCTGGGATAGTAGAGATAGGAAAAATCATTATAAGCCGATTGATTGGACACCAAGATGGGAGTTGGTTCCAAGCTCACACAATGTGATAAATGAACCACATGTCGATCCTGCAAAAAATACTTCTGCCGCCCCTCCATATAAAGCTTGAATTTGTGAAATAATTTGTTAATGCACTAGACAAAGGCGGTCAATGCTTTGCTTATTTAGGTCATAAATTTCTGACTATTTCTAACAATAGACTGAAAGAAGGTTTTTTTGACGGTCCACAAATTCGCACCATAATAAAGGATGACAAATTTATGGATGTAATGAATGATGTAGAAGAGACGGCATGGGTCAGTTTCAAGAAAGTTGTACAACACTTTCTAGGTAATAACAGAAGTGAAAATCAAGGACGATGGGATGAGCATATGATGGCAGACTTCTGCTCGATGTTAAAAAGAGATTGTAAGAAAAAGGAACAAAGAGAAGAAGAAAATCACTCCATAGATCTTACAGTAATAAACGTGTGCATAACACTAGAAAAACAATATAATAAAATTATAATTCTAGTATGGAAACCTAGTTAATCTCGAAAAACTCACATCAAATATGCTTTCAGTAAGGCGATCGACAAGAAAAAAATTTTAAGTAGGCTTAGTCCCCTCCTCTCAAATCCTGCTGGAGCAACTATAGCTAATGAAGGATAACTCAGATTCGATTCACTCCTACTAAGACCTGGCTACTTTACATGTCTGATGTTCAATATAATAAGGGTGACGTCATACCCGCGAGAATTTCGTTCATAGGAAATTTATCGTATCAAGGGGAAGAGCCTGGCCTGCTAAGGAAGAACCTGGTTCACATTCGTATTCAGCACACCAGAATACATCAAGATATGATTTTCGGGCCAACTTCCAGATGAATTTAATACCAAGAGTATTCCACATATAAAAAATCTCATTTTCTAAGTAATTTTTCGCGTTGATTGTAAAACACAGACGGGATGAGGGTAAACTAATGTCATATTCGTATTTAGATAACCAAAACATATAAAGATATTATATTCTGACCTATTTACAGACGATTTAAAAAAGAAGAGCAACTTTATAGACGAAAAAAATGATTTTCTAAGGAATTTTCCGCGTCTAGGGGAAAATCATGACATGCTGGGGAAGAACTGATATCAGATTTGGGTCCAGCGCCCCAAAATACATAAAAATGTCATGCCTGATATTTTTCCAGACGATTTCAATAACAAGGGTTATTTCATACCCCAAAAAATATAAATTACTTTTATATGAGCTCATTGGATTCATATTTTTACGCACTTTTCAATCAAAGCAATCAAAAATTTTTAACTCAAAACTTGAACTAGATATTTCAAAATAAAAAACAAAATAATTTTTTTTCTCAACTTTGGACAACTTTTATTGTTCTATAAATAGTCTTAAAATGAACCTTATTTTATGTACTAAAATCTCTCCAAAGGAAATTATGGGCGACGCACGCTACCATATCCAGCTAGAGGGTGAACCTCCTAAAGCGTAATAACAAAATTTCGTTCCAATATAGAAAAAATCTTAACTTCTTATTATATTGTTGCTTTATTTCAAAGATCTTTTTATTCAAAGTGAATAAAAAATTACAAATTATAATATGTTAAAAAATGTACCTAATGAGCTTCTAAATTATAGTTAAAAATACGAAAGTTTATATTTATAGTTTTAAAATCTTCCGAGAATTTTGGAAGCTTCACATGTTAGCAGATAGGTGGCGAATATTGAATTTACTCGCAAGCAAAGCCGAAATTTTGAAGCTAGGTGCACGGGAAAATTTAGTCGCTTAAAATTTAGGCGATTGTTTGAAGAATCTTGGACAGAGAGAAAAGTCTTCAAATGTTTCAATGACTTTGAAGAAATACTAGAAAACTATTTATGAAATTTAGAATGAAGACGACTAATATTTAAATACTAAGTCGCAGAATAAAGTCAAGTAATTCTCATGTAAAAGTATTTTATGAATAAGGCGATCTTCTCTAAGAAATACTGTAAAGGCTACCAATATTTGAAACAGTTTCTCTAGAGTTTACATGACAGACGAGGAATTTGAAAGAGATAGGATTTAAAACATAATTTTGTACATTATAGTATAAAGTTGATCAGAAATTTTATTATTTTAAACGGAGTTTTACATTTCTTGCTAAAGATAATTTAAGAGACAAACAATCAAAGAACTGAGAAACCTCAGCTTACAGAACTTCGTCGACAGTCGCAGAAAAGGAAAGCAATGTGCACCAGTGTTCACGCAGATCGTGATAGTTTGCGAGATGCTTCAGAATTTTTTCTCATTCACACAAATCTCGTTATACGAGGGTAGTTCAATAAGTCCTTAGAATGAAGTATAAAAACAATTTTTTTTGGGTAAATTTTTTTTTATTTTTCAACATAATCTCCTTGGAGC
>NC_046661.1:4553206-4556016 GCF_010883055.1 Belonocnema kinseyi | reverse complement strand
ATATGCATACATATATATGTTTATATTTGATGATAATATTATAAATAACCTTAAAACGCCTAGTGATTGTATAAGGGCCGATCAGTGTTGCCTTTTTTAGTACAATTGTACTTTCTGCGTACTATTTCCGCCTGGTGAGTACGTGAGTACGCCTCTCGAATTTTCAGTACACTCGACATTGTACTTTTTTTAGTACATATGAGTTCAAAATTTTTTTAAAACATTTATTTTAGCTTTTTTCTTCGCTACGAATCACAACAGCAAGTACACATTTATCATTCGTCCTTGGCTCACGTGTTCATTCATTAGAGAAATGGAGCCAATGACAGCCAATGAAAGAACAAGTTTGAGAAGATCGAAATCTAGAGGTGTTCTGTAATTGGCTGTTCATTTTACGTTTTGCTTGCATGGGATTTCACCCTAGACTTGAAAGCAGTGATCCCAACTTTGGCACGTTGAGCTACTGCGCTTGACTGGCGCAGCGGCCCTCATTAGTCGCTATTGGCGCGCAAAATAAAAATTAAAAATTATATTTATACTGACCGTCATTTCAATCCCCCATTTATATGCATTATTTTTTCCATCATGTATAATTAATTGACATTTTGTATTTGGAAAATATTTTTCATTTTTAAAAGATTTTTTTTTATAAAAAAAAAGTTCCCAAATTTTAAAAAACTTTATCATTTTTCGAAAGAAAAACTTTAACAAGTGATATTTGACATTACTCAATATTTTTATTATATCAACTTTTGAATTTCGGGCTAAAATCCTGTTAGATCAAGTCTATTCCGAGGCGCTGAGGCCGAAAGTACAATTTCAGACTTTTCAGTACAATTTCTTGCTAACGTGCGTACAATTCCCAGATCTCAATGTGGCAACCCTGGGGCCGTTCGAATATTGACATTCAGCGTGCGAAACTACGTTAGTCCGTGCCTTATATGGGGTAGTATTAAGTTAGTTTAGTACAGGTTTGCGTATACGTCAGAAAGTCGGGTATGCTGCAAAAATATTTTGTGTGTGTGTGTGTATTCATAGAAGCGTGGGTGCGTATTGAACTTGTGACGTTGTGAATAATATATTTTTTCTTTCCTTTGTTCTAGATTTTCTTCGACTGTCGCCAAAGATATTATAAACGTAGATGCGGTACGGGGCGTTCTCGAAAAGTCATATTTTGAATTAAAAAAAAAGTATTATAGAAAGACATTTCAAGATAAACAAGTGCTGAAAGCATTTTTCTTTGACATTTTTTTTCTATTTGAAATAATCAAATATTTATACCAAAAAAACAACTTTCTTAATGTTTGAAGCATTTAAACATTATTATTTAAATTTAAAATAATAATTAAAACAAAATATATTTCTGGATAAGATATTTTGGTTGAAAATGTATATAGTATTTTTTAAATCACAAAAGTTCTTCTGAAAAATCGAAATGTTAATTAAAAAACACGTGTTTTTATATATTAATTTGTTGGTAAAATTTTTTGTACAATTTTAAATTCGAACAATAATTTTTAACACTTTAAATATTAAACAAAAATTAATTTGATAACAATATTTTATTATCGTAGTTTTAATAAATAATTAATATTGATTAAGAAACAATTTTATTTGGGGAGTCTTATTATTTGTGAATTTTCAAATTCATTAATATTATAAACTGTTCAGGAATTTTATTAGTTTTGGAATTGTATTTTTTAGGACAGAGAGTTTTACCGAGTCGGAAATTTTATTTTTCGGAATATTTCAGCCGTCCCCATAGAATTACAGAAAATTTGCTCTGATTATAATTTCGGCGCTCGATCTTGTTGATTTTTTCCTACAGTATAATTAAAAAGAAATGTGTATGGAAATTTTTGATATAACAAAGTTAAAGATAATCTCAATTAAAAAATTTTAAATTCGCTGTACATCCGATTTTTATTCCTGGGTCTTGGCCATTTTTTTCTAATCCATTTCAGTGACTGGTAAACAGGGGTGATTTTCTCTTAGAAAATAAGTGATTAAAATTTGAAAAAATTGGGTATGCTTTTTTGACATCTAGGTATGTAAAAAAGGTAAACTTCAGAAAATTTAAAAACTAATTTAAGGACTATTTATACTTTTTTAAGATACCAATACAATTTATATAACACTGATTGTAAAATTTGCAAATTTTTAGGCCTTCAGTTTAGGAACTTGAATTTTAACGTTAAAATTGCTACATTTTCAGAATACAGCCTTATTGTTTGAATTTTCAGAATTTTTCGAAATTTTTCGAAATTGTTAAAAGGCGAAAAAGTTTGAATTTAAAATTTTTAAATGCGAAAATACACCATTTTCCATGTTCATTTGCAATCCAGCGAGTCACTTTCTTTCGCTTCTTTTGAAAGTCGATCCTTTGCTTTCAGTTTTCTTTTTAAACTATACCTTGAATTCAACGCATTTCAAATTAAATTTTTGCAGCTGAATTTAGGTTGAATTACACAAAGGTTTTTTGTTTTATATTTAAATTAATTAAAACATTTTATTGGTTTTTCACGACTGTAATTTATAACTCTAAAATGGAATAATTGTAGCACAAATATGAAAAAGTATAGACTAATTTCATATTTAAAGAGATTCTATCACATATATTGAACTATTAAAACCTCTGACCTTTTTTAAGGTTTTTAAAACTCTTTTAAAAACTTTTTTTAACAATTTTGATTGTGATTTCTTAATAGAAGAATAAGTGCTATTTAGTCTCCAGAACAGCAATTTCAAAAATATTTAAAGCCTTAATAATTTAGACATTTTAAATTTGTAGTCTTCAGAATATATTGAAT
>NC_046661.1:4547168-4553106 GCF_010883055.1 Belonocnema kinseyi | reverse complement strand
TATATCTAGTCGGGAGTGGTGCTGACTGAAAACAGATGATTTGGAGCGATTCGCGCGCCATTTGTTGGTCATTCTAAGGACTTATTGAACTACCCTCGTAAGATTAACTGACCCTTACTGGGACAGTTAGGAAAAGCTAAACCACACAAACACAATTTTAAAATGGGGAATTGCAATTTTTGTACAAAAACCGTTATAATAAGTGACTAAGACATTATTTGATCGATTCGAACAAAAAATACATTGCTAATTTTATATTAAATTAATATAAATGGATATTTTTAAAGCTAGTCAGCGCCCATTAGTGGGAGACGAATTTTGGAACATGTCCTTAAGTGGGACACTGAAGAAGCCAATACTGACAAGGAAAATCCAATGATGTTTATCCAAATAAAATGGCACAATTTACTTATAATTTATTACAGAATGCATAAAAAAGCAAGAATAGATTGTGATTACCGTTTAATGATTTATTCTAAAAAAAATTGTTTAAATTAGTTTATTGAAACCTCTAATTCTAATCTCAAATTTTGCCAACTGCTTAGGTAAGTAATTTAATAATAACTCATAAATTTAATTTTCAATAAAATTAGTAAGTAGCATTAAAATTTTATATTATGGACCAATATTATCGATTTACCTTCAAATTAAACTGTTTGGTGGTAAATTTTGAATTAGAATTCATCGCAATTCAAGTTAATACATAAATTGAAAAATTAATTGAAACAATTTGAATTATTTTTTCGTCTCAAATTTTACTATTTGGTTGAAAATTTTATTGACTGAAAAATCTTATTTATTTAAAAAATCATGTAATGTTTAATTTAGAATTAAAACATTTTCCGTTTGAAATATCAACTATTATATTTTTTGATAAAAATTCATCTTTTTTGGTAAAAAAATTAGTCTTTTTATTTAAAAATTCAAGAATTTGTTAGACAACTGAAGTATTAGGTTATCCAAAAAAGTTAAATTCTGATAAAAATATATAGTAATTAATATTTTAACAAAAAAGATTTTAATTACATATTGAAAGCAGACGAATTAATTTAAAAAAAAAACGAATTTCCAACCGAACGGCTGAAGCCTCAGCCTAAACAGATTAATTTTCAACCACAGTTGCATTTTTGCCCAGGAAAGATGAAATTTATCATTAAAAAGATAAGTTTTCAAACCAAAAAGACGAATTTTCAAGAAAATAGTTCAAATATTATTCAAAAAAATATTTTTCAGTCAAGAAAGAAAAGAAAATGTAACCAAACTGTTAGATTTTCAAGTAAAAAAGATGAGTTTTCTTCAAAACAGTTATATTTTTAATTTGAAAATATAAATTTTCAACAGAAAAGATAATTTACTGAATTTATATTAAAAACTAAATCGATAATATTAATTTTATTAATATTTCATATAAATCTATAATATTGAATTTTAATATATACTTGCTTTTTTTTGTTGAAAAATTAAATTTATTGGATACTATATTACGTTACTTACCTAAGCAGTTGGGAAACTTTGAGGTTTAGAAACAAACTACGTGATGGATATTGGTAAATACCAAAAAATTGGATGTAATTTTAAAGAGGATGAAAATTAGGTACTTCGAAAGGAATGAAATGTTTAGCATGTACCGTCTCTTCAATAGACTTAATTTTTTTTTAATTTACTACTTGAAAAACGTACAAATTTGAGAAACCTAAAAGTTTGTAAGTTGAAAAAATTTAACATTTTAAATAGAAAATATGAAAAACATCTATATTAAAAAATTAATTTCATACAATTTATGAAATTGTTTAGCAAAGTGCCTAGTCCTTAGCGCTCGAACTTGCTCTCCCAGTACGCTGTGCCTTGAGGAAACACGGAAAAATTTCCGAAAATTATCAACTTCGAAAATTCACTGTGCAAAAAATATAGCTATATGCGGCTCGACGAACCGCACAACTTTCATGAAGAAACTTTTTTTATGAAATTGATAGTTTTTTTGCTAAAAGTTAAAACCGGAAATTTTCATTGTGCCGAAATCAATGACTTTTTAAAGTAAACTAGCGAAAACTCCCCAGTGGGCACAAAATTTGACGATGTCTTTACGACGTAAACATTCTTGGTTCAGCAAGGTTCAATCGTACTCTGGAGACAAGAGCTGCCAGATCGTGGATGAAATTTACCCCCACCATACCTACTGTTTGGGACCCGCAAAACATAAGGTGCATGATTACCACTGTGGGTTCGTGTGTAAGCCGAAAATTCACGATTCGACTTCGGCTTTCTGCTTTACGATGATTGCCGATCTGAAAGCTTCGGAAGACTTCGGTGATCTTCTATTTATATCTCGATCCCCATTTGAAAGAAATGGAAGAAATTGGTGAATTTAATGTTTCGCGTGATTCTTCTTTTCATGCACGAGTCGATTTTGAGGTTATGTTTTTCAGGTGTTTATGGTATGAATATTATTCCTTTAATACATATTATTAATGTATTAATATTATAATTATCAAATATAACATTACTTTTACCAATTAATAGTTGACTAACTTTTAATAGAAATATTTAAACTTTCAACTAAAACAATTAATTTTCTGCAAAAAAAAATTGAATAAAATACATAAATTACAAAATTTCTTTGTTAAATTTGTTTTAAGCAAAATATATAAAATTTTAAACAAATAGAAAAATTTGTATCCAAAAGGCTGAATTGTATACGAAAAAAAAGGGATTTTTAATTAAATACATGAACTTTTCACAAAAGTTTATTTATTTAAATCCTTTAAAATCTCATACTAAATTATTGAAATCAATTGAAAATTCCTTGAAATCTAGTAAAATATCCTAAGATGTATCAAATCCTATCAAATCTCATATTAAATTACTGTAATCAATTAAAAATTCCTTGGAACCTTTTAAAATACTCTTAAATATTTTAATAGCTTTAAAATATTTTGAAAAATCTTAACATCTTTTAAAGATTTTAATGCACTTTTGAGTTTTTTAAAACAACCTTGCTATAATTATTAAAATTCTTTGAAATTCCTTTAATTTATCAAAATAAATTGAAGATTCAGTGAAATCTTTTTACGATCCTTAAATATTTTAAATCCTTGAAAATATTTTGAAATCTCTTAAAAATTCCTTACAATCCATTCAAGTATCATAAAATATATTAAATCTTTCAAAATCTCATATTAAATCACCGTAATCAATTGAAAATTTCTTGGAACATTTTAAAATACTCTCGAATATTGCAATACCTTCAAAATATTTTGAGCTACCTTGACCTTTTAATTAAAGATTTTTAAACCACTTCTTTAAAATTCTTTGAAATTCCTTAAAATTAGAAAAATAGGATGAAAATTCCTTGACATCTTTTAAAACATCCTCAAACATTTAAATTACTTAAAAATCCGTAGAAATCTCTTGAAATTTTTTAAAGCTCTTGCAAATTCCTGGCAATTTTAAAAATACCCTGAAATATTTCAAACCCTTTAAAATCTCATATTAAATTACTGTAATCAATTATAAATTCTTTGGAACCTTTTTAAATACTCTCACGTATTTCGAAACCTTCAAAATCTTTTCAAACGCCCAGACACCTTTTAAAAATTTCTAAAGTATATATAGAAAGGATAAGATTGTAAAAAATATATAGATGTAAACGGAAAGATTGTAAGGAATGGAAGTCATGTAAACCCTTAGGGGACACATTATGAATAAAGAAGTTACTTGACATCTTTTTAAACATTCACAAATATTTAAAATCCTTTAAAATCTTTTGAAATTTCTTGAAATTTTTTAAAGCTCTTAAAATTTTCTTGAAATTTTGAAAATTCTCTGAAATATTTCAAATCCTTCAAAATATCATATTAAATTACTGTAATCAATGAAAGTTCCTTGGAATCTTTAAAATTCTCTCCAATGTTTCAAATCCTTCAAAATTTTTTGAAATGCCTAGGACTTTTTTAGGATTTCTAAATTACTTTGGATTTTAAAAAAATAAGTCTTCTAAAAAATTTTTAATTCTTTGAAATTCCTATAAATTATAAAAATAAATAGAAAATTCCTTGACATCTTTTAAAGCATCCTCAAATATTAAAAAGCCTTAAAAATCTTTTCAAATCTCTTGAAATTTCGTAAAACTTCAAATTGAAAATTAAAAAAGAGAAAAGTTTCAAAACATTAAATATTGAAATGTTTGTAGATTAGAATTTTGAAAATGGAATCAATAGAAATTCAAAGCTTTCGTAATTTAATTTTCAAAAATTTTGAACTATTCAATAAGAATAATTTTTGAACTCGATGGGATTCAAGTCTTCAAATTTAGAATTGCAAATTTGGAAGTTTATTGATGAAAAATTAATAATCATAAATAAATTGAATTCGTTCCAAATTTAAATGTATGTTTTTCAATTGGACAATCTCTAAATAAAATTATTTCAGACTGAAATTTAGAAAACAGAAAAATTTTTAAACATAAAAAATGTAACTGTTTGTGGATTAGTTAAACTATTAAATTAAAGTTTTGATAGAAATTACCATTATCTCCCCTCTTCTCACTTCCCTTCCTATATTTCGCATTTCCTCTATCTCTACTTTAGCATCAATCCTTTTTAGTACTTCGTCCACCCCTTCCTTCAGCTCCTTCCCCTCTAATCTTATACCCTTTATCACTATGTTCAATTTTTTTCTTCCCTCCCTTTCCTCTCTATTCTTTGTTCTATGTTTCTCAGCCTTTCTATCTCCTTATTTCCACTCTCGCCCCCACCGCAATTCCCGTTTGAGCTTTCAAGTTTCTTCATCCTACCTCTTATCTCCTCTACCTTTGTATTATTAACTTCTTCCAGCTTCTCTAGTTTTTGCTCCAATGACTCCATCCTCTTTTCCAACTTTTCCCTGACTTCTTCCCATTTTTTTATTTCTTTCTTAACTTCAGCCATTTCCCGCCTAATTTCCTTCTTTAATTCCTCTCCCCTTCTCTCCTGCTTTTCTTCATAAATCCCTATTACCTCTATCATCACTTCTCTAATTTCCTTTAGCCTTTCTTCTTTCCTCGACATTTCATTTTCATCTCCGCCACCGTCGGCACCCTCCCTGTTATCCTTTTTCCCTACCAAACTCTGCTTTTCCGGCGGCGATCTAAACATTTTGTGGTATTTTATACTCGCCCCGATATCTTCCTTCTCTTCACTGCTTTCCCTCTCCCCTCTCTTCCTTTTGATAAATGCTTCTATGGACCGTACGCTTTTTGCTCTCAATCTTTCCTTTTCTATAGTTTTTTTATACTTCCCCCTTGCTTTCCTTTCCTTAATCTCTTTCGGCGTACTGAAGACTTCCTGCTCTAATTCTGTTTCTTCCGAGGAGATACTCGCTCCACTACCCATTAATAAAATTCAAATTTTCCCGCCTTCTATCTTCCCTGCCTCTATCGTTTTTAATAGATTTCTATATTTTAATAGATTTCAAGGAATTTGAAAATGATTTTAATAATTTAGTATGAGATTTGAAAGGATTTGAAATATTTCATGGTTCTTTTTAAATTTCAAGATATTTTCAAGAGCTTTAAATAATTTCAAGAGATTTTAAGAGATTTGTAAGGATTTTAAATATTTGAGGAAGTTTTAAAAGACGACAAGGAATTTTCAATTGATTGCAGTAATTTAATATGAGATTTTAAAGGATTAGATACATTTTAGAATATTTTAATAGATCTCAAGGAATTTTAAAATGATTTCAATATTTTAGTATAAGCTTTTAAAGGATTTGAAATATTGCATGGTTTTTTTTTTAATTTCAAGATATTTTCAAGAGATTTTCAAAGATTTGTAAGGATTTTAAATATTTGAGGAAGTTGATGTACGCCATTGGCAGTAATGTACGGAAGACGAAAGGAACCCTTTATGAAGTTTTACTTTCAAGTTTTTAGGTTCCTTTCCTCTACCGTTGCGACGAC
>NC_046661.1:4545096-4547068 GCF_010883055.1 Belonocnema kinseyi | reverse complement strand
CTAAAGTTCCCCTTTCCCTGAACAAGTCCTTTTCCTAAACAAGTCCTTTCCCTAAAGTTCCCCTTTCCCTGAACTTCCCCTGTCCTCCTTCCTCCTCAATCCATCACTCATCTTTTCCCTTCCCCTCTTCTCTCCGCATTCCTTTCCCAACAGTTTCCCTTTCGTACTCTTTCTTTTCCTACCCTGTTAAACCCAGTCTGATCCCCCATCCCTTCCTTCCTTCTATTTGGGTAGTATCAAAGTTTTAAAAGACGCCAAGGAATTTTCAATTGATTACTGCAATTTAATATAAGATTTGAAAGGATTTTATATATTTTAGGATGTTTTAATAGATTTCAAGGAATTTTCAATGGATTCCAATTATTTAGCATGAGATTTTAAAGGATTTAAAATATTTAAGGGTATTTTTAAATATGCAATGAATTTTCAAGTGCTTTCAAAAATTTCAAGAGATTTTAAAGAATTTAAACTTTTTTAGGATTTTTTAAAACATTCCAACGAACTTTTAATTAATTTCAACAATTTAAGCGAAAAATAATTGTTTTATTTGAAAGTTTAATTATTTTTATTAAAACTTAGTCAACTATTAATTGAAATAAATTTTATATTTGAACATTAAAATGTTGACATTAATAATATGTATAATAGTAATAATATTCATACTATACCTAAAAAACATAACCTCAAAATCGACTCATGCATGAAATGAAGAATCACGCGAAACATTAAATTCGCCAATATCTTTTTTTCAAAATGGGGATCGAGATATAAATATAATACCACCGAAGTCTTCCGAAGCTTTCAGATCGGCAATCATCGTACAGCAGAAAACCGAAATCGAATTGTGCATTTTCGGCTTACACACGAACTCACAGTGGTAATCATGCACCTTCTGTTTTGCGACTCCCAAATGGTAGGTATGCTGGGAGTAAATTTTATCCACGATCCGGCAGCACTGTCTGGAGAACTCAGAGCTCATTCAGCCAAGGGGGTCCCGTTGCGGAGCCCTGCGGTCGGTTGCTTGCTTAGCCGCACGACCTTTTTCATTGTTCGCTGATTAGATACAGTTGACCGGTTTCTCCGAATTGACCGAAAAATCATTTAAAAACTCTTTCAGTATTTTTTCAACTCATTCCATACTCTTTCCGATCTTCACGTATTCTCTGAATTCATCCGTATTCTCGGCGTACTCACTCCACTCTTACCGTATTCTTTCCATTCCCGCTAACTCTGACGCACTCTGACTCGTTCCGCTCCACTCATCGCAACTCTGAATTAATTTTGAGTCAAGATAGCGCACTCTTCGAAATCCCCGTATTCTTGCACTCATCGTAACTCACTGAATAGTCCCTCGGAAAAAGTAATTTAATTTTCAAAAATTTTGAAGTATTCAATAAGAATAATTTTCAACTCGATGGGATTCAAGTCTTCAAATTTAGAATTGCAAATTTGTAATCTCTTGTGTAAGATAGCTGACTTGTCTGACATGGTTCTTCTTGACTTCGAGAAGCGAACCATTTTCGTTATCGAATTTTCGGCACCAGCTGACAAAAACATCATAACCAAGGAGAATGAAAAGAAGGAGAGGTATCGTGACCTTATAAAGGAGTTGCAACGATTGTACCCGGAATATTCTATTAAACTAATCGTCCTTATCATCGGCGCTCTTGGAGGTGCCAAGCTGTCACTTGCTAATGGCCTAAAAAGCATCCCTGCGTGTTAAAAATATGCTAAAACTCTTGCGGGAAAAATGCATAAGGCGGTAGTCCTTGGGTCGGTCCGTGTTCTTATGGTGCACTAGGCTTTTGCTGGATCATCGTATTGATTCCGTTACAGACTGTAACCACCTATCTCACGGTCGTAAGACGTGGTTGTGGCTGAAATTTTACCACGATTTCGCTGGGAGCGGGTGCAATTTTCCAGATTAGCACCCACTCCCGGCGAAATCCTGAGGTTGTCCTTTTGACCAATT
>NC_046661.1:4543715-4544996 GCF_010883055.1 Belonocnema kinseyi | reverse complement strand
ATCCATCTGGGATGTGCTGGACATTAATGAACATGTACGTGTCCGTGTCCAGCGACAGAACTGTGGCTCGATGTTGGAAAGGCGCCACCGGGATCAGGGTCTCGCGCGCCCAACAGTGAACCGCCTGCCTTGTTCGGCGCTTCTTCAACGCCCTCCTGGGCGAGTATCCTGCTGGCAGCAGTGGAGGGGGGTGGCGGCTCACGGGTGTTGGCCCACCTCTGGCCGCTGTGCTCCGTACGGTGATTGCTGGTACTCCTGCGTGGCTCGTCGTTGACCGCTTCTGAGCTGCGACCGGCAGCTGTCGCACCTACTTGTTGCTGGAAACTGTGGATTGTGCTGCTGTCGACTGGGACCTTGGCCCGATCGGCAACCGCCGGATTGAAGGAGTGGGTAGGCCCTCCTTCCGCCGGCGGATTTCCCTCTGTCTGGGATTCAAGCCGCCCATCCAAGAGGTCGCCTTCGGACTGCCGGAGCGCCGTTGGCGTCACTAATGGAAGGGGAGTGAATCCCCACACTCCCCGCTTCACCCAAAAATCAAGCCCTCGGCCGATAACTTTCGGACTGCCAGAGCGCCGTTAGATATCGACAAAGGAGCAGGACGTTTGGAAGAAGGAGGTCGGAGAAAAACAAAAATGCACAGTAACAAACAAATACTCTTCAAAATTTGCCCTGAAAAGAGCAGGTGACAGTTTGATGACAAAGAAGGAAAAAACCAGTTCAAGATTCTTTACTTTATTTGCTTCCAGGGTTAAACCGGGAGAGCAGTAAAGAGGCAAGTGGCAGCGGAGTACGTTCTTGCGACTTGGAGGCTCGAAGCCGAGCGACGAGAGTGCCGCAAACGCGTTCTTTTAATTACTGAGCGCTTGGGTGCGCGCCGCTACTCCCACCCGGCGGACGCGGAAAGCGAGCGTGGGAGTCTCGGAACGATTTTCCTTCCCACTCCGTCCAATTTCGTGAGGCGCGCTCCAATCACGGTATTGCCGCCCGCGCCGTCGTTGCTGTCGCTTGCCGAGCTTGCTCTCTACCCTCTCCCATTACAGTGTCACTTATTACTAGCGTCTACGTGTTAAGGTATTCATTTAATACTACGAAATTACATAAAATTAAACCAATTTTAGAATTATTAATATAAAACTAATTCTATAATTAATAATAAAAACCAATTTCATAATTAGTAATAAACTACTCTTATAATTAATAATAAAATAATTAATCGAATTAATTAAAATAAATATAAAACCAATTTTATAATTAATAATAAAATAACTAATTTTTACAATT
>NC_046661.1:4540672-4543615 GCF_010883055.1 Belonocnema kinseyi | reverse complement strand
CCCCCCCCCACAAATTATTTTTTTTATAAGAAAATAACGCCTGATTTTTGTAAAAATTAACAAATATATATTAAAGGTTCATTCAGGGTCACTTTTGGTCAAAAAGCTTGCTCCTGAATAAATTAACTCTTATTGTTTCCTATTTCGTTCTGGCGTTTTTCGCCTCTTGACTTTTTTCCATATCAAGCTTTTTTTGCTTCAAATGTCCATTTTCGTTTGGTTTTTTGGATTTTGAAAATCCTTTAACTTTGGTAAGTTTGATTTTATCAAAAAAAGTTGTCAGGATAAATTGTTCACATTTTTTGTACCATAAATAGCTGTCGATAAAATTTTGAAATTTTGAAAAAAAGTGGTCTCAAAAATTTTGAAAAAGCTTCAACTTTTTGGATTTTTATCAAAAATGGCTGTTTAACAAACTCGATATTTCTTTTTGGTCCCTCGAACAGTGTGTCAAAGCCCAATCCAATCGGACCAATCTTTCGAAAATTATCAAGTTTACAGACAACAACAACGACGACGCCGCACAGACAAACAGACCCCGACTTAAAAACTTGTTTTTCTGACTCACGGGGCCTCAAAACGTCGACATTCGATAAAATCCGAAAAAGTTATTTTTCATAAAAAACTAATACCTTCTCATTTTTTATGAGAATGTAGAAATTATCAACAAGATTTGTAGAAAATCTTTCAAAGAATAAAATAATTGTCCCGTAAGTTACAACCGAAAAATTACAATTTCAAAAAATGAAAGTTGTTTTAAATATTAAACTAGACTCGCGACCGGGACAAATCAGAAAATGAAAGTAAATTTGAAAATTGAACTGCAGTTCGAGTATTAAAAACTAAACAGTGATTGATTTTACAAGGTGATTCTAGATCTGTTCAAAATGATATAATTTACATATTTTAACGTTAAAATTTGAACTAATTTAATTTCAAAACCTTAGTCGTGACACAAGTGTAAAGTTCGAATTAATGGCTTCTTAAATAAACGCCTTTATTCAATTTCAAAATCTTTTTAAAGTATTATTTCAGTATAAAATATTCCATTTTTAATCTATTTCGTTTGGAAATTAAAAAAAAAACAATTTTCAATAGTAAACAATTTAAAAATGAATTGTCACAATTTCAGAGCGACAAATTTACACTTGGAATGTTACGATTATAATTTTTTAATCTTTTTATTTGTATTTCGAAGGTAAATGTATTTCATTTTGATTCTTAAAGAACAGTTCAATAAGCTCTAATTTAGAAAAAAATCAAATAAGCTGGAGGTTTCTGTATGTAACAAAGAAAAGAAAAAAATTTGGAGCTCCTCAAGAATTTTGAAATACTACGAAAACAATAAAAATTTCTGGGTAGATTTAAAATGATTTTTTATTTTGAAAAAGTACATAACTCAAAGAGAATGTTTAAAAATATTTCAAAACATTTCAAAAGATTTACAATATCAGAAAAAATCTTGAAGCTCTTAAAACAATTTAGTGTGCAAGGGTTTTACAAAAATGTTAAGAAAAATGGGAATCAGTCTAAAAGACATTTAAAAGTTCCAAAAAATTTTTTAAATAATTTTAAAAGATTTGAAATAATTTAAAAGAGAATAGATACTTTTGATGATTTTGAAATGTTTTCAAATGTTGACTTTTTATTTTGAAAAATTACATAATTTTAAGAGGAGGTATAAAAATATGGGACCACTGACAAAAATTCCGAAAGGGATGAATGAAAAATCCCAAAAAATGAAATCTCCGACACCTGAATAATAATTTTATAAAAATTTTATTTAAAAATACATTAAAAAACACGCGTGCTTTAAAAGAAAAAAATGTTCTGCCTAAATTTTCTTCGTACCTACATAATAAAATTTTTGAAACAAACTTTGCAGGATTCAATTCAACAACGATTTATATCAAAATTTATTTTTATTAATTTTTTTATTAATAAAAAATTCGATTTTTCAGAACTTTTTTATGTTTTTTTCAAATACTACGCACGTTTTCAAACAAATTTTTTCATCCAGAAATATATATTCGATTACTGTATTTTCAATAAATAAATAATATTTAATAAACAATTTTTTAAATTGATTATATTCAGGAATTTTCTAGTTCGGATATTTTATGATTCAGGCATTTTCTTTGGGGATTTTTAAAATTCCGTAATATCTTATTGTCTGGAATTTTATTTATTTTATTTTTCGTGAATTTTCCAATTCGACTTTTATATTTCGGGACTTTTATAATTTCGGGAATTTCATTATTGGTTATTTTTCAATGTACGAATTTCACAGTGTCAGGAATTTTATTTTTCGGGATTTTTCAGTCGCTTTTTCCGAAAAATAAAATTCCCATAACACTGTAAAAATTCCGAAATTATAACATTGCAATGTTAAAATTTCGGAATTTTTACAGTGATGTAGAAAATTTATTTTTAATTTTCCAATTCGGGACTTTTATATTTCGACAATGCATTGTCGAAATATAAATGTCCCGAATTGGAAAATCCTTGACAATTTATACATTTTTATACAATTATTGTTATTTTAAATTAAAACAATAATTTAAAAAAATTAAACATTAAACCAAATTTCTATAATAAAAATATTTGATTATTTTATTTTTAATAAATAAATAATATTGACCACATAACTGTTTTCTCAATTTCTGCAATTCGGGAATTTTCTAGTTTATATATTTTATTATTAGACAGCATTCGACCTGGAGTTTTATTATTCGGGAAATTTCAAATTCGATAATATTGTAAACTATCCAGAATTTCATTGTTCTAGAATTTTTTAATTCGGGATTTTCAGGTTTCAGCATTTTGTTATTTCAGGAAGTTTACAGTGTCGAAAATATTTCAAAAATTTAAAAAGATTTATAAAATTATAAAAAAATCTTGAAGATTTTGAGGCATTTAAAACTCCTGAAAAACTTAAATAAT
>NC_046661.1:4529645-4540572 GCF_010883055.1 Belonocnema kinseyi | reverse complement strand
ATTATAATGATTTAAAGTTTATTTTAAAATAAATTTTATGGAATATGATTTTTTTTTAATGTGCCAGTGAAATTCTGTTCGTCTAATTTTGTTTGCCAATGCAAAACATAATCTGGCTTGGAAATGTCGTCTTAACATTTAAAAACCGAAAGAACAATTTTCCTATCACTTGGAATTATAATTATATTTTTATAAAAATGTTAGAATGTATAATAATTAAGAAATTGGAAAATACATAGACCACAAAAATAAAAATAAAAACTAAATAACATTAATGAACTATATATAGACAATATATAGAATGGAAATTATAATTAATAAATTTAGAATTAGTGGAAAATATATGAAACCGTAATATAAATTACTCATCGACTTATATTTGTGGTATTTATTTAAAAAACCAAGTTTTGCAAAGTTATAAATGTAAAAATGTTTTAATTGGCAATTTACTTTCAATCCAAATGGTTTTTGTCCAAGCTAAGTTTACCATCAGTGCGCCTCGAAGGTGTGCCGAGATTTGCTTACAGCGCTCCAAGTGGCTCTTGGCAAACTATATCGATGGGTGCTTTCTACGGGGAGCGGTGGGTAGAGGGGAAGTGACTTTTTTCGCCGGACGCGCCGTCTATATTTATGGCGGGCAACTAAGCCCGCACCGCATCTGCGTTTATAATATCTTTGCTGTCGCTGAGACTCTCGTCAACTGGCTTAGAACCGAAGGGCAAATCAGTCTCGAATCAGTGTAATTAATGCAAAGAATTACTGTAAATAATGAAGGCGATATGGAACCATTGTGAGTTTAATGCAAGGTTTAATGTAACTCGTTATTTAGAAAGATCAGTAAGAAGCGTAAAAAAATAAGGTATCTCAAAAAGGGACCATTTGCGTGTACAAACGGGTCGACATGACGTCTCGCGGCACAACAGTAGGTCAACTGCAGAGTATTTCTAATATTTCGAAGGGGAAAAACGAATCAATGAAAAAGCTGTGTGTTAACTGAGTGAATTTGTATCTCCCACTATTTTGAAACATTCAAAGAGTAATTAGTTAATTATAATCAATTTCGTAAAATATGTAACGTTGAAAAAACAAGCAAAAATCAAAACGTTTGCTGGGGAGTAAGACATAATTACTAGTTTTTGTGTATTTGTTCATTTTGATTTTTTTTTAATGTAAAAATGGAAAACATCGATCAAATATTTAAATATTATAAAGTAATAATCAATTATTGATGAATAAAAATAAAATAACACAGTGTCTACTGTGCGGAAATTTAAGGAAACCCGGGAATCGTTCGGGAACTTGAAAAAATCCGGGAAAATCCAGGAATTGACCTGAGTTTTATTTTGGTGCGGGAAGTGTATTTCTTTTCCTCATAATTTATAGTTTTTTTTCTTGCGCCTTTGACCTACTTGCCCTTTTTTTCTTACTTAAAACTCAAATTAAAAAAAAAATTTATTTTGAAATAAATTTTCACATTGCAATCGAGTAAATTACGTATTAGTTTGGTTGAACATTGTTTCACCTGAAAATTTAACTATCAAATTTTTGGCTGACAATTTATCCTTTTAAACGCGAAGTCACCTTTTTTGGTAGAAATTAATCTTCCCAGTTGAAAATTTATTTTCTGGTCGAAATTATTATTACTCTAGTTACAAATTCATCATTTTATTTATAACTCTGTTTAAAAATGTGACTGCATTTTTTAATATTGGTTTTCTTTCACTAAAATTTGATTACTCCAATTGAAAAATTGATTTATTGCCAATTAATTCATTTGCTAATTTAAAAGTTCACTCAAAAGTCGGACCGTCAAAAAAATTGAATTGAAATTATAATTATAATTATCTCATCGAGCTGGAAGTCAGAATTATTCGCCCTCGTTCCGCAAAACAAATTCTATATATTTACAAGTTTCTTTACAGATATATTATTAATGATAGGAAAAAACATGAAAATCTCGACGAAAATACTAATAGGAAATCAAACGTAAATAATTTCTCAAACATAAGAAATAATGAATATAAGAACTCGTATAAGCACGATAATCAGGTCACTGCGCGCGGTTACTGCGGTTAGTGCAAATAGCGCTCATAAGGAGCGTCCGCTAGAAGTCAGATCGCTGCATAGTGCTGTCCCTGTCTTCCCACTATGAGTTTACGCGATTTGTAGTATGAAGGTTTCAGTTAAAGGGAATAAGGCGCGTACGTTCTTTTTAATGTCAATAATGTCAGTAAGGTGGACGTTAAGTTTTAACGTTTACACTGATTTTAGAGTGATTAGCCCCTCGGTTAGAGCATATGACGCCCTTGCGTTCTAAATTATCAGCGACTATCGAGCAAATTTTATACCGCTGTTTATTTAAACTCTGCAGTTAATATTTTTGCATTCTTTTAAAATGCTCCATAATTTTTAATTAATTATTGATCACAGTCTTCAGTAAGGAGTTTCAAAACCTTGTTCGACTTTTTCTCGTATCCGAGACTAATATACAAAGTCAGTGGATTTCTAAGCGACTAATTCTTTTCGTATGCATATGGTTTAAGTAGTTTCAGTTTTATTTGATTCAGATCTAGTACCGATACTAGATCTGAATCAAATGAAACAATATCAGTAATATTCTTATTAGAGATGTCTAATAAGAATATCACTGATATTGTTTCATTATGGCTCCAAAAAGTAACTTTAAACATAACTGTGTAAATCCTGTTAAGGAACAAAATCCTGTAAAATCAAAGACACAAAGAATTGTATCGTCTTGTATAAGAAAGAAGTTTCCACAAACTGGTAAAAACTCAATGATTTGTTCAAATTACAGAAAACGATTTAGTGAATTTGATGCACAGTCACCTCGAAATGAAGTTAACTTCATTGAGAAGGATGAAGCACAAATAGATGTTAATGATAAAGGACAAGTAGAAAAAATGGACAATGATCCAGCCTTTTCACTATCACCAAATCACAATGACGAATGTAAGGATGATTATCACACAGCATGTCTTGAAGTTCTCATTCAAATAAAAGAAAAGTTTGCGGAGACTACTGACCCCTCAGTAAATATTTTGCTTCTAACTCTGGCCCACAAATCATGAGGCAGCAGGAAATTAATGTAGGAATTTAATACCTCTGAACGGCAGGCTAAAAAGCCGAAAAACTTGTGACGCCAAAAGGAATCTTGACATCAACCGACCAAAAATTGGGGAAAAAATATCCAGTGGAAACTGACATTTTAGTACAACATTTCTATGAGGATGATGATAACAGCCGCTTCATTCCAAGCAGGAAGGACTTTGTATGAGTAGAACAAGAAGATGGATCCGTTAGCAAGTTTAGAAACGATAGGTATTATACAATATTGCAGAATTATTTCAGGGTTTTTAAACTGAGCTTACGGAATTCAAAATAAGATTTTCTAAATTTGCACAGCTTAGATCTCGCCACTGCGTTCTGGCCGGTTAAAGTGGCACACATTCGGTTTGTGTTTGTGTCCATCACGAAAATGTTAACTAAATTTTGGATACTTAAGCACACTAAAAGAATATCATAATAAAATTTTTGGTGAAAATTGAATCAATGAAGTTACATTTTCATCTTGGACACACACTGATAAAATTTCATTAAAAAACCGAGTAGCTGAAAGTGATGATTTCGTAAAAAAACTTCTGTAAAAAATTTTTATGTTCAAATCCAACTCATTTAATGCAAAACATGATAAAGCAGGGCAGCATTTTAAAAACAAGTACAGCTTTGCAAACCTTTTGCACTATGAACAAGATTTTGGCATTCCTGCAACATAGTACTTTCATTCTACTGCCCATGGCAAAGGGACATGTGAGGGTATTGGCGAAAATCTGAAACGACTAGCCGCAAAAGCTTACTTACAGCTTTCATCGGAAAACAAGATTCTAAATGCTTATGTCTTATTTGCATGGGCACGCGAAAGTCTCAAAGAAACGGTTGTACTATTTACTTCTAAGGAAAATCACACTAACATGACCTTCAAATTTCAAGAAAGGTTTCATAAAGCGATTTCTATTCCCAGCACAAAACAGTATCATGCTTTTCCTTCAAACAACGAAAATTCGTAAAAATACTAATAATTTAATTTAATTAAATAACTTTTTTATTTGCTCTGTGAAATTGACGCGGAATATCATTAGTTTTTATTCTAAAAGGAAAACATTCAAATCCGATGAAAATTGTCCTATGAAAATCCATTGTGTCTATCGAATTTCTTCCCCATTGTCCCACGTATTTCTAGATACGTATCGTGCGTGTATAAGTGAAACGTCTCTTTAATTAATCCAAAAACAAGCATTCAATTTCAAGCACATCTTCTACTGACGGTTCTTTTTACTTCGAATTACGAAAGATTCGTACTAAATGTTCGCGAGCCTTCCAGTACAAGCATTACATAATGACTTTAGATCTTTTTAAGTACGAGACATTAAGAACAAGTACATGTTATAAACAACTCTAAGAATGTATCTTTTTTAAATTAAAAGATTTCTTTTATAGTAAATTTACTTGAATTAAACTATTAAGTTTCTTAGACATGTTTCATAAGGTTTAAGGCCATGTGAAGAGTGGGTCACGTGACCACATACCAATTTAGGACCAGAACCACCATTCTTAATGCTTCTTGTTTAGTATCCCAAATTTTCAACTCAATGTAGCGTTTCATATGAATATAAGTTGGGAAATAAAAAAAGTGGCGGAAAGGTAGGAATCTGGTCACATGACACACTCATCACATGGTCTTAATAATCATCTGACTTTAATTATTTACTTCTTCATTTTCAACTGTCGAAGAATATGACTATTTTGTTTCAACTTAGCAAGCCACTGAGATTTAGTCATACGCAGAGATTCATTATTTTTAGGAAAACGGTTTAATTAAAATAACTAAATCACTTTTTCTATACACTAATATATGTAAATAAAAAGAAAAAAAGCATTTAGATTGAGATTTTAAGCTACCACAAGGAATTCAACAAGATTTCCAAAGATTTGTATAGATTTCAAAGCTTTTGAGGAACGGAAAGCGATTTCCTCGAATTTCAAAGAATTGAAGGGACTTGAAGAGATTTTGAAATATTTAGAAAAAAGTTTCGGGATTTTAGAGGATTTTAAAAGATTTCATATGATACTGAAGTCATTTCGGAAATGTTTCGATGACTTGGTATCACAACAGCTTACGAGTATGGATCGTAAAAAATTTCTTTTCGAATTGCAACAACTTGAAGTTGTAATGAAAAAGTTGGATTAATTTAAAAACATCTTATCTGTACGCAAATCAGAATAAAAGTTAAATAAATATATATTTTGGGGAAATTACATAGAAAATTCATGATTATATATTTCATATATTTTACAAAATTATTTTTGTTACTAAAAATAATATTAAAAATTTTCCAACTTTTTTGTTACAAATTCAAGTTCTTGCAATTCGAAAAGAAATTTTTTACGATTCATACTCGTAAGCTGTTGTGATACGGTGAAAAAAAGCTTCAAAATGAATCCAAGAACATAAAAAACTTTGACTATTTCGGAAGTTATTGAAAATTTAAGATAACATTGGAATTTACACCATTTTTGCAATATCTACTTAAAAACTAGACAAATTGGCTTCACCCTGGGCTTATTTTAAACAGAATTTCGATAATAATAAGCCAATACAACAAGTATACAACAACAACTTTTCTAATTGAGCCCAAACTTTTGCAGGGCAGTATATATATATCTAAATTAGAAGTTAAAAAACGGTAAGGCTGCTCAGTAGATCGTATGTGTAAACTTCAAATCATAAAGAAAACATTGAAAATGAGCAAATTCAGTTTATGGAAAAACGACAAAAGTTACAATAAAACATTTGGTACCAAAATTTTGTTAAATAATGCGCATTTTTTTCAAACGGTACAATGAAACTTCTTCTGTTATGATACAAATGCAAGTTACGAATTAAGATAATATACATTTATGAGAATGATATACAAATACAGGGATAAACTCGAGTGCAAAGCACGAAATACGTGATGAAAATGTGTTCGTTAAAACTGAAGCAGCTTTAACAAAAGAAAATTCACAATCATTAAATTACTGTTATCGATGCATTCACCTTTAGTTAAAAAAATTCTGCAAAAAGATCCAGCGCGCAGCGCGATGTAAATGCATTAACGAAGCGCGAGATAAATATATGATCGAGCACACACACACACGCACACAGAGAAAGACATGCATATATATATATATATATATATATATATATATATATACATACATACATGTTTAATATACACAACTGCTAGAAAAAAATAATAAAATTGATGTTTGACATCTTCCATTTTTTGTGAAAAATATTCGGTTTTTGTCTTCTCCTAAACATATTGGTTCAGTTTATTTAAATATGGAAAATAAAGTAGATCTAGCTTCTGTTCGCTAATTTATGAAAAACAATTGTTTGGTTATTGATTACCTTAATGATTGTTTCGCCTTGACGCGGAACATTTGTACAACTTTAAACTATAAATGTTAAAAATTCAACATCTTCAAAATTTTGAAAATTTTAAATTACAAATTTTGTTTCCTTTACGTTTCACAGTGGAAAACTTTTTTGTTGCTAATATACTTATTTTAGTAATTCGCCAATTGATAAGAAATGCACGTACGAATACAGTCATTTCATAGCGAAAATGGTGTGAAAAAACAAAAAAAATTATATTATACTTATTTACTGGAGCGTAGAAACCTGTTTTAGATATGTCGATTCCAAAAATACTGACCCCTGGTGAGTAACTTGGGAAAAAAATTGAGCCCCCCCTTGCCCATCTTGTACCATGCCGCTGGAATACTATCGTGTACTGTACACAACGCTCCAGTTTCAAGCAAGAAAAAATAATCTACACTTTCAATTACAAAACGCATAAACAACAAGAACATTTTCGGGAAAAAGCGAGCTGAACGGTTCGGTAAAATTGTCTGTAGATTATGTGATTAAAATATTGCGCCCAATAATTCATGCGTTCATACTTAGTTTTGATGTAGCCAAATGGACAGCCTTTTGAGGGAAACTTGGGAATAAAGGCGAGTCCCCCGCTTTCCGCTCCTGCCCTTGCGACCACTATACTACCGTGTTACTGCATGGCTCGCGCGACTTTCAAGCGAGCAATAACACTCCATTTTCAATTTAAAAAAACAACAGCAAAAATTTTCTTTTCGGGAAAAAGCGAGCTAACCCAATTCGTATAATTGCCTTTAGATTATGTGCTTAAAATCTGGCGTTCAACAACTTAACCGTTTAAATATAGCTTGCCCCTTGCTAATTTGACAGCTGTTTGAAGCACCTTAAGGCGCTTCCTCAGGCTTGATTTTTTGTCGATGCATTAGAAATGATAACTTTTCTCCTACAATTTTAAATTGTTTGATATCATATTTTAACCACAAATCTAAATGGCTAAACACAAGTTAAGACTTCGTAATTTCTCCTCTCTTTTCAGATTCTACGACAATAAATGCTGAAGAAAGATGCTGCTTCAAGAATATCAGAACTTGCTGAATCAGAAACATGTGGAATTGCAAGTTATTTCATTTCTCGGATTACACTTAAAGTGTACGCAATTTGCAGCCTGATCATCAGTAATTCTTTTTCCAGAATTTTCAACCAAAAACTCTACAATCAAGAGACATTCATAATGTTTCCAATCCCTTTTAAAGTCGATCGGAGCTGCCAGACGTATCCTCTAATAAATTAAAAACACAATCTTCGTTTAAAGTTTTAGAACCCGCTCCAAAAGCATCAAATTGTGCAAAATCTAGTAGGATTGTGTACAAAAATACATCTCGCCATCGTAAAATGTTCGATTTTTTTAAATATTATCAATTACAAAAAATTTAAAATTATGATAAACAATTCAAAAAAATATTTTTAAGCAGAACCATCCATGTGGAAATTGATCCTGACATCGTAAAATGACCGATGCTATATAGTATACAGTAGACAGTAATATACAGCATTATTATTCGAAAAACATTAAATGAAAGTAGCGAAATTCGCTAAATTAAAAGGGACACTCTACGTGGTCACCTCAGCTATTTGATGCAATAATATTTAAAACTGGCATGCATATATTTCTTAAGGGGGGCCAATCGTTTTCTCAAAAGAGGAGTAACAATTTCCCATTTTGAAATTTCATATATATTTGTAGATACACGCAGTACGATGTCACCTCATCTATAGAGCAAAGTTGCGCTACTATTGGCCGAGAATGTTTAAGGACATCAGCTCCTTCGTCAACAGGTGTGAGACTTGTCAATTGACCAAATCGGACCAGTCAGGCCCGAATGGGTTGAGGGGTCATCGCCTAGTTCAAGAGCCGTGGGCTGTAGTAGCCACGGACGTAATGGGTCCATTCCCAAGAAGTAAGAAGGGTAATGAGTATCTGGTTCTATACCAGGACCTTTTTACTAAATGGATGGAAGTAGCACCTCTAAAAAAGGCGAATGCAACCAAAATCAAGGATTCCCTTGAGGATCTAATTATGAGTCGTTGGGGCACGCCGGAAATGCTCTCCCTTCGGTTAAAGGCACTGAAAACGCGAACAAGGCATTAGACGAAATGGCTAGGGAATATAATGTCCACCGATCGTTCAGCCCGGTATACCACGCCCAGGCGAATCTTGTTGAGAGGACTATTCGAGTTCTTAATCCTATGATAGTCTCGTTCGTGGAGCAGGATCACCGGGAATGGGACATACACTTGAAAGAATTCATGTTTGCGTATAACACGTCAGTGCACAGTACTACACGGTATACCCCGTCATTTCTAAATATGGGGCGAGAACCCAGGCCTAGGAACCTGCTTAGACGCACCTTTAAGGGGGAGGCAGAGTTGCCTCCACCCGATGCTGAAGCTTGGGCAACTAGGATGTCAAAACTCACCCAACTAAGAGACTTAATAACAAAGCATCAGGATCAAGCATTTTTGCGGCAATAAAATATTATAACAGGGTTCGCTGGGACGTCTCATTTAAAGTAGGCGATCTGGTTAAGAAACCGGCACATTTCTACTCCAGAAAGAGTCAGAATGTCTCGAGCAAGTTGGTAGAACCATTCGAGGGGCCTTACGTAGTAGTAAAGGTTTGCTCACCCGGCGTTTATGAACTAGTATCACAAGAGGGGGGTTTAAAGGGGAGATACCAAGTTTCTAAGTTGTTCAAATACGTGGACCCAGACCAACCGGAGGATGAGGAACTGACGCCGGAGGAAGCAGCGGCCTTAGATAGGGAACTTCTCGAAATTCATGACTCGGATGGGGAAGGGGAATCGTTAGCACCGGACGAACCGGGGGAAGCAATGGTATTTGTCGCGGAGCATAATCGTAAGCGACCGGCGGATCCAGAGGTAAACGAGGGTCGGAGCCGCAAGAAGCTTCGGAATCGGTCCTACTCGTCCTAATTATAAGACAAATTGAATAGACTAGGATATGTTATAATTAAATATCAGAAAGTCCGATAGCTGTTTAGTAGACTAGGATTAATGAGAATGGGAGAGTTTCAGTCTAGTTAGAATCAGAAAAATGTGAATTTCAGATGTTCCTTCAGAAAGAATTCAGGGACGACAGGACCATCGCTTGGTCGATTGATGAAGGCGCTGTTGAGTAATCACTTTCTATATTTTTTTTGGGCAGTGTTAACCCCCGAATAAATTATCATTGATGATAAATAAAATATTTTGATTTTTTAATGATTAATAAATTATCGGTGATGCCTCGTCTAAGGGGTGGGCAGTTGTGACGTGGTAATTTAAGTGTGCCTTCACACGTTTAGTTACGTAGCATAGTCGTCAATCTAGGTGCGTACTCTATTGCATAGGCAACAATCATCTGATCGAGATATGTTCCCCCTTTCACCTACCGTTCTCTAATGTGTTGCCACGAGGTGCAGAGTGGTGGTCGAGTCAGTGGGCGTTGATTGAGTTAGTTAAAATAGCCAATTTCGGTAATAATTTTGATGTCACTGTCGAGGTAAACATCCGATTAGTTTTCCAACATGGCGCGGCAGCATGACTCCCAAGATCGGAGAAGGTCAGCGCCATTTTGGAAAATACCGGCTCTAAATTAGCAGGCAGACAATTTTCGCTAATTCTATAGGATTTCTTTTAAGGTCGTCGTTTTGTCAGTTGATTTTGCAAGATTTCGTGAATTGTCGTTAAGTGTTCAGTATAGGCGAACACGATCATTAAAGATGGCGGCAACCTTCATTGCCCTTTCTTGTCGAGAATGAGGCGCCATGTTCGATTGTCGTGATTATGACTAAGAAATAAATCTGATATATGAATTTCGGTCTGTGGCGGGAAGCTCACTAGTGTGCGACACTCCAAGATCGTGGCAGCCTCAAATGACTTTGAAGGTCAAACATGGACCACAATGTTGGAAGGTCGTTAATTAAATAACCATGATTTCTTTTACGGGCTTATTTAGATAAATTGTGAGGCATCCATAGCCATATAATAAATTCAACCTTATTGTGACCCATATTATTGGTCTTAGTTTATTTATTTAAATGTATTTAACGTTCGTCGTTAAATCATTTGTCTTCCTTGTTCAATTCTTCCTAACCTCACTCCTCTCTGTGTTGGTCTAGCAGGAGATAAAAGAAATGAAACTAAATCATAAGTAATAGGTAAATTACTATCATAAAAATTCAATTTGATCGTTTAGGGGAGTTTATGAATTTTATGAACGATCTGGCGCCCTTCAGGCAATTTATTAACCACCATTATTTTGAAGCATTGATCAATGGCCTAGCAATAGCCAATAGCCTCGCAGCCTAAAACTTTAAATAGCTATTCGCCAGAGCTCAGCCAATATTTAAAAAGAGTTTATAAAATTATTGATTGGTTGAAAATCTGGCCAATAACTAAACACTTTAAA